>NC_034604.1:2336129-2386634 GCF_900095145.1 Mus pahari | reverse complement strand
AGAAGAAGAAGAAGAAGAAGAAGAAGAAGAAGAAGAAGAAGAAGAAGAAGAAGAAGAAGAAAGAAGAAGAAGAAGAAGGAAAAGGAGAAGAAGGAGAAGAAGAAGGAGAAGGAGGAGAAGGAGGAGAAGGAGAAGGAGAAGGAGGAGAAGGAGAAGGAGAAGGAGGGGAGGGAGAAGGAGGAGAAGAACCACCACTACCACCACCATTTTTTGGTTTCTCTTATTAGATAGAATTTATTTGACTTCATACATAGAGGCCCCAATAAAACAACTTAAACTCCTTCTGTGAAGTCTGGCAGAGGCACGTTGGGTGAAAGATAGCTATGTTCTATCCTTATCCAGGGTTTTCTAGGTCACTGGCTCAGCTGTCCCAGGGCCTCAGTTCTGAGCCTCACTCTAGGTGCACGTCATCTGTTAGGCTTCAATGTGGTAAGATCAAGGGAAAAGAAGCAGGGAGGATTCACTGCTGTGGCTCACAGCCCTTTGGTCATTGTGGAGGTCTGAATAAAAATGCCCCCATAGGCCCATGTGTTTCAATGCTTAGTCTTTAGGGAGTGGCACTATGTGGGAAGGATTAGGAAGTGTGGCCTTGTTGGAGAAAGTATGTCACTGGAGGGTGAGCTTTAGGGTTTCAAGAGCTCAAGCCTGGCCCAGTGTCTCTCTCTTTCTGCTCTTGCCAATCTGGCTGTAGAACTCTCAGCTACTTCTTCAGCACCACACCTGCCTGCCTGCTGTCATGCTTCCTGTCCCACTGATAATAGACTGAACCTCTAAAACTGGAAGCCAGCCCCCAGTGAAATGCTTTAAGAGCTGCCATGGTCATGGTGTCTCTCTTCACAGCAATAGAACACTGATTCAGACACTGACCTGTCACTTGGCCACAGAGCAATTGGAAGACTGTGTATGGAGCGATCTGTCCTGTGAGAGGGAGCAGAAAGCAGAATGGTCACACTTTTCTTCATTTTTTTCCTACCCTTTAGCTTTTAATCTTTAGAATGCTTATAACAAAATTCAAATACAGCAATGTAAAGATACAGCAGGACAAACTCCATGCTTTGGAGGGAATGGATGTTAACAATTCAATGTGCATTCTTTCATATCTTCCTTGAGTCATTAAAAATGCACAAGCACTTCTGTCTCTCTGCCCAGTTTGAGTTGTATCATTAAGAAAGAAACTAGGCTGCACACAATATTTTCTCTTTGTTAGCAGAATGCTACAAACTGTGTATATGTTATCTGTGCCTCTTATTTTTCATTTTAATAAGTGAATACTATTTTTTGACACAGGGCTTCTCTATGTAGTTCAGGCCTTTCAGTCCCCCTGCCTTAGTCTCTCTTGTTCTGAAATTATAGGCAAGTGCCATCACACCCAGACTATTGATTCATGATATCTCATAGTATAGATTTTATTGGATAGAAACACTGTATTGGCTTCTATTCTGATCCAGCTGTATAACTGAACACATCTACATAGGTTCTTTCCTTTTTTTTAAAAAATTTTTTCCCTTAAACATTGTTGCAATAAAACCTGAGTACATCATGAAGTGTTTCTGTGGGGAACTAAGTTAAGAAGTATGAACAATTGAAATTGCAGTGATGTTATGTGTTAGCTTGGGAAAAGACCTTCATCAGTTACAAAAGGCTGTGGAGTTGGAATACCTCTTTGCCCCTGGAAGGAGCAGGAAAGGTGAGGCTGTGTGTCTGGGAGACCATGACGTTTCCAGGAACACTGTGCCTGGGTCAGTGGAAGGAAGCCTCTCTCTTGTTCTCACTGCTCACAGAGATGGAAACCGTGAGGTCACCTCCCCTGGCTGCCTAGAAGCAGATGAAGTCACAGTGCTCCACACAGGCAGCCCTGCCCTGGGGAAATGGAGACTAATGTTGGGGAGGAGCTCTGCACCTTGTGGAGGGACTGGAACTCTTTGCTCTTGTGTGGGAGGGCTGGGGTGGAGGCAGCTGTTGTCCTGGCCAGCCAGCCAGTAGATGAAACACAGCTGTAGCTTCTGTCATGAATGCTAGCTCTGCATGGTCCAGACAAAGCACTGAGGCTTAGGACCTTGTGACCCCACCCACACTCGCCGGTGAAGACTGGGGTAATGTACAGGGACCGGGACGGCATTCTCTGTACTCACTGCTCACACATGACCAGCATCTCCAGGCTTTTGGGCTTGAATTGTCCTTTTCTTCTTCCAGGTGGCAGCCTGGTGAAGCCAGCAGGGTAGCCACTCAGACTGGTTACCTGTGGGTATGTCAATGAGGCACAGATCTCCTGGGGACTGGGGCAGAGGCCACAGCTGGCCCTCCCCCTTCTCCCATTCCTTGATTCTGCTCTGTGTACCTGCATCCAGCAGGTCTGGGAGATAATAAGACCTTTCCACAGCTGCTTGAGGCAGGGTGAGAGCTGGCATGTCCTGATATCTGGGTTTCCTTGCTCTTCCCATCCCTAGCCTTGCTTACAATGGAATGGGGAGATGAACTTCCTGCCAAGCAGGCCCAGCACTCTACCTCTACAATTCTTTCTCAGTAAGAAAGGGAGCATCTTAGTTAAGTTTTCTATTGCTATGATTAAACACCACAACCAAAAGCAACTTGGGGAGGAAAGGGCATTCCATCTTCACAGCGCATACAGTCATCCGGGACAGGGACTCCATCTGGGAAAGGGACTCCATCCAGGACAGGGACTCCATCTGGGAGAGGGACTCCATCCGGGACAGGGACTCCATCTGGGAGAGGGACTCCATCCGGGACAGGGACTCCATCTGGGAGGAAAGGGCATTCCATCTTCACAGCGCATACAGTCGATCATCCGGGACAGGGACTCCAGCAGATCAGGAACCTGGAAGGAGGAGCTGATGCAGAGGCCATTGACAAGTGCTTCTTGTCTTGTTCCTCATGGCTTGCTCAGTCAATCTACTTATAGCACCCAGGGCACCAGCCTAGGGACGGCACTGCTGACTGTGAGCTGGACTCTCCTATACCAAATGTCAATCAAGAAAATGCACCACAAGGTTAAAGGCCATAGGGAAACCCAGTGAGGGCATTTTCTCAACTGTCTTCTCTCCCCAAATGACTCTAGTTTGTGTGAAGTTGACATAAGCATAGCCAGTGTGTGGTATAGCAACGCAGGATGCAGGACTTAACGTTTGATGTCCGAATGCTCAGCCTGGGGTTCAGGAGGATGGCGTGCAAAGTCAGGGGGCCCAGACAACTGTGACTCCTTTGCAATTCATCCTCTGCCTCTGCGTTTCTGAGATTCTTTTCCTCAGGCAACCCCATGGAAGAAGATGCTACCAGCCAGTCCAGTCAGATGGAGTCTAGGACCGACGTCAGCGCGTTGACCTCTGTCCAAGCCAGCGAAAGAAAACAGAGGGTATCTATTTATTTATTTATTATTTATTTTCATGCAGAGACTATTCAGAGACTATTCAAAACTGCGTTTTGATACTTGCTGGTGCCACCTGTTTTTTCCACACTTGGGGAGAGGGCTAACCTTCCCCGCCCCCTCAGGAATATCCAAACCAGTGGTTTTCAAGCTTCCTAGCACTGGGACCCTTTAATGCAGTTCCTTAGGCTGTGGTGATCCCCAGGTATAAAATTATTTCTTTGTTACTTCATAACTATAAGGTTGCTATTGTTATGACTCATTATATAAGTGTCTGTGTTTTCTGATGGTCTTAGACTACCCCACGAAAGGGTCAGTCTACCCCAAAGGATCACAACCCAGAGGTTGAAAACCACTGATCTAATATGCTTAGCAACTCAGGGAAATGTTGCATCTAAGGATATTTCTGAATCTCAGAAAGGAGGGCAAGCAACCCAGCAGGCTATCCCCAAATGTTCCAGGATGGGCTCAGCCACACAGGCCTCTTTCCCTCAGATTGTAGGCTCTGAGGAACAGAGACTATCTTACTTCCTTCAAATTCCCCAGAACCTCTGCAGAGCCTGGTTCAAAGAATTTGCTAGATAAACATTACTGTACAAATGTAGAGAAACTGTGGACTCACAGGCAGGCCATGGTCAGGAATGACTGTGCTCACAAACACAGTACTTTCAGTTATTATTTATTAAAGTACCGGAAATAGAACTACTGAGCTACATGACTGGTCCCTTCCTGTGCCGTTCCCTTTGTGTTAAAACACCCAGGGGTGGCAGGCACTAACTGCAGCACTGTGCAGGCAGCATAGCATCAGCATACTAGCTCCGGGCTCATCCTCTGCCTTCCTGGGGCTGAACCATGCCTGATGGGGACGCTAGGGTTGTACCAAGTATTAGCAATGATTGTGGCCTGCAAAGGCCTCCTGTGTTCTGAGGCAGCAGGCTGGGGTCCCTGAACCCTGGAAGCTCTCTGGGGCTCTTTATTCTTTCATTCCTGCTCTGCTTTAGTGATTTACATCCACAGGCCCTAGCAACAGTTGCCAAGATAAACAAACAGTAGTGGAAGTGGGAGCTCACCTCTTCGGGTGTGTGTGTCTGTGTGTGTGTGTGGGGGGGGGGTTAGCCCTGACAGGTTGGCCACTTGGGTCTCAGAGGGTTTGGATTGCTGTACACTAGGGATCTGAGCAAGGCCATTTGTTAC
This sequence comes from Mus pahari, assembly GCF_900095145.1. Taxonomy (NCBI): domain Eukaryota; kingdom Metazoa; phylum Chordata; class Mammalia; order Rodentia; family Muridae; genus Mus; species Mus pahari. The sequence continues at coordinate 2,382,058 of NC_034604.1, read as the reverse complement.
CTGTAATTAAATTGTGCTAATTTCATTCTGTGACACAGAGCCAGAGTCTCAGGGGAAAAAAAAAAAGATCTTATCCTATGTCTCATAAATGTCATCATGGTGCCCCTACAGGGGATAAAAAGACATTGTGATCGGTTCCTGGTCCCCTAAGTGAATTGGAGCCTGATCCCACAGTCTCACAGCCAATCTGATACCCAGGCCACTAGAAGCCAACCCACATTAATGTTTCATTTCTATAATCAGTCCACAGACAGACAGGAGGGTGCTTTTTCTGGATAAATCTAAGCTCTAAGGGAGGGAGGCTGAGCAGTGAGAGCAGGATAGCCTCTGGGGCCCCAGGTCAGCTGGGGCAGCTGCTGAGCTCAGCCCAGCTGTGCTCATTCATCTTTCCAGGTTTGCCCCATGGGGAAACGACAGAGATACAGAGAAAAACCCCAGGCGGCCAAGTTCCCCTTTTAATCACTGTCCTAAAGTGGTTCTGAGAAAGCAGGCAGCCCTGGGGACTGGAAAAGAGACAGCAGGCAGAGAATGACCTCAGAGTACTGCTGAAGATAAAGACTCGAGACAAACCAAGTGCTGGCCTCTGGGAGTTCAAAATCTGGACAAATTATATGAGGAAAAAGGCTTATGACAACAAGCAACAAGAGGGCGGGCTTCTTTCAGGAGACTAAGAATTTTCTGGCCCTTGCTACCTTCCAAGTCCTTGGCAGGAATCCTCGGCCTACCCCTCCCTTGCTTAACCGTGTCCTCAGCCTTGACCCCTCTCGGAACTCTCTCCCCCTGAAGCAACTTACTGTCCTGACTGAGGACACCAGCACTCAGGACAGGGGGCTCCAGCTAGGGCCAGTAATGTCTGTTTGCCTGAAGCACAGCCTGGTCTGAGGGGCCGATGGTAGAGGCTCTGTCCTTCCTTAGCAGTCCGGGCACAGCAATGGCTTTTTTTTTTTTTTTTTTTTTTTTAAGATCTTTTCTTCATTTACATTTCAAATGCTATCCCGAATGTCCCCTATACCCTCCCCCCTCCCCTGCCCACTCATTCCCACTTCTTGGCCCTGTATGGGGCATATAAAGTAGCAATGGCCTTCTAACTGCCTTGGTGTTTTGGGTTTTTTACCCTCCAGCCTTGTCTCCTTTTATTCAGGACAGGGGGTGTGGTGGGGTGGGGGAGACTCTGGAAGGTTTCACAGGGCCCCTGAGGTCCTTTGCAACAATGGCCAGTTACGACATGCTGGCTTCTGGGCATGCTGCCATAGCTTCAGATCCTAGCAGGGTCAGAGCCCAGCTTCCCAATCCATCTTTGGGAGGTACTTGAACTTTAGGCATGCGACCACACAATCACATAGACCCCATTGTTCACCTTGGGCTTGTGTTACTGGAAGATGATGCACCTCCACTTTTCCTCTCTAATGCTGCATCAGCCCAGGTTCAACCCATTTGCTCTCTGCCATGTCCCAGGTCCTTCTGAGCCTTGATTCCACCTAAGCACCCACTGAGCTTGCTCTGGGCCAACAAGGAGAGGATTTGGTTTATATGTGTTGCGCTTTGTCATCTTCATGCACACTCTCTCATTTCCTCACACCGTTTCTCATCAACCCTACTGAGACCATGCCTTGGGCATCAGTCTGGGATGCTCAAGCACTCACTGAAGGTCACATGACTTTTCCCTTTCGGGGATCAGTCCCTTCCAGATCCTTTCCCTCCCTGGATTAGCAACAAATTCTCACACCCTTAAATTTTCAGTGACCAAACCCTACCTGAGCTAGTTTTGGCTTTGGCTGTCCTTAGATGGGACTGAGGCAGACACAGTATGCCTGGAAGCTCAGTCCTCAGTAAGAGTGGAAGTGTCAGTGGCGGCAGCGGCGGAGGCGGCAGCGTTGCACAGTGGGCTCGACCTTAGATGCTCTAAAATCTTCCTTTGTACCCATGGCAAGCTGGAGCCTTACTGCAGTCCTGTGGTGACTCAGTAGTGACCTCATTTAAAGTCTTGGAAGCTTTTTATGCCAGTATCTGATGGCCCTGATGCCCAGAGATTTAATCAAGCCTCACAAAGATTCTGAAGGTGAGGGCCACACAATGCAGGCTCCCTCAATGAAGGTTTTTAAAACATGAGGTAAAGTGTCCAGGGCCATGCTACCACTCTGAAGGCAAATGCAGGATTTTCTTGGGGTGCTCTCTACTGTGGCTGCTCACAGCTCAACATGAAAGGAAGTTGCTTCACCTTCAAGTCAGATTCTGATGGTAGCTTCTCCTGTTGGTCATCACACATGCAGTCACTTTGGGCAGGGGGAGTTGGACCTGTTTGTAGGTCCGACTCATCTGCAGGCATGGATAAAAGCCTGGGTTTATGCTTCTGTGTCCTGACCCTGATGAGAGTTAGCAGTCTGCAGGGACGTAGTGCTTCCCGAGAGGTCTCAGAACGGCATCTGAGTAGGGTCTGGTGGGAGAGAAGCAACTGGGTAGTGAAGGATGGGACCAGGTTCGAGGAAGTAAAAGCCTTTTAGTAAAGGAAAGGGCAGGCAGGGCAGGGCCTGCTGACTGCAGGCTGCAGAGCCGGTGGTGGGACAAACATGAAGCCAGCAGGAGTATTTGCCAAGCTCTGAGGGTCTGTACTGAAACTGAAGGCCTCCAGGAACTCCTTAGCCATTCCAGCCAGGCAGTGATACCCAGGGTCCGTTGTGTGACACACAGGATCCCCAGCAGAACTCGCTGAGTGGTGGACTCTGAAAGAAAATGTCTCCAGAACAGAGACGCAGCCCCATGACAAGCTGATGTGTTATTTTTTTGGTTAGAGTCTCTGGTGTAGAGGACTGGTATCCTTTCAGGAGGCTGTTTGGTAATGGATATTCTAACACTGACTCAGAGCACATTAGTGTCTCACCACAGCAGCCCTGGGATCCATGGCTTTGGGTCTATAGTCTCATACTGATCTTTAGAATCAGGAGAGAAACTGAAGCTAAGGCTAGATCCTAAGGGAGAGTCTGTCTTTACTTTCTGGAGGCTTCGCAGCTTGCACACAAGAAAGAGTGCTTCTTAGCTTGTATAGGCTGTGTGCAGCTTTTTAGTGTCTCTCCTCAGGGGCAGTGGTGTGTGTGTGTGTGTGTGTGTGTGTATGTGTGTGTTTGTCTCTGTGTGTGTTATATGATGACAGGATGACATTCAGGCCCTCCACAACTGCCTTGCTACATGACCAGTATATATTTATGCTGGTTAGTCTTTGCCAGCTTGACACAACGTGAGAAAGGGGAACCTCAATTAAGGAGTTGCCACCATAAAGCTTGCCAGCAGCATGTTTGTGGAACATTTTCTTGATGGATGATTAATGTGAGAAGGCCCAGTCAACAGTGGGTAGTGCTGGGGTGTAAGGCAGGCTGAGCGCGTGGCCTCTGCTTCACTTCCTGTCTTCAAGCTCCTGGCCTGACTTCCCTTCATGACAGACAGGAAACTGCAAGGGCCGGAGTTGTTTTGGGTCATGGAGTTTATTACTACAATAGAAGGTTAAACTAGGAGAGAATTAGGGACCAGGATCCTGGGGTATTGCTGTGATCGACCTAACCATGTTGTTTTGGGAAGAATTGTAGAAGGAAGTTTGAGTTTGGGGGTAGTAAACACACTGAATGTCCAGAGCTTAATGAACTGTTGTGGGAAATATTATGAGCAGTTGATAATGGAGGTCTGGCTTGTGAAATTTTAGAGGGAAATTTTAGAGTGCTTTAAAGATTCCACAAGGGCTGTTTGTATGATATAGTTGAATTAAGAATCTGTGGTTTCTAGTGAGGTGTAGCTGAAGAATCGGCTGTGATTGAGAAGAGACCAGAACCACTGACATGAGACTTTTTCTTTACTGGGACAGTTGATGCTGGTCAGCTGGAGCTGAGAGATCGGCTTTGATTAACTAGAGACCAGCATCGCTGAGGCGAAATCTTCTGGGAACTGTCTCCTCAGGTTCAACAGATAGCAGCTCTGGTCCAAAGCTGGCAGCCCATTTGGTAATGTGTAAGCATGATAGTTTCGGCAACATGAAAGCTATAGAATTTAAGAGTGTCGCTCATGAACTCGGTGGACAGTCCCACAGTCCTCAGAGGACTCTCCACCCGGCAGGTGCCCTAGAACACCCAGGATCTTGGGATCACTGAGGATAGTCGGCCTCTAGAGAGGGCTCTGACCCTGAGACTCAGGTCAGAGCACCATCTTGTATCCCAGGTCTCTCAGAGACCAGTCAGCCCAGGAGAGCACTTGGGCCACAGAAGCAATGGAGTTTCTTGGACAGGGTCCCTTTGAGCCTTCATCTTCATCCAGGAGGCAGATCTGAACACCAGACCTCTGTGCACCTTCCCAGCAAGACGAGAGCTTGCCTGCAGAGAGTGCTCTGACCACTGAAACTCAGGAGAGAGGTGGACTCCCAGGAGTGCTGACAGAGGCTAACAGAATCACAGGAGGAACAAGCTCCAGACAGAGACAGCTAGAACATCTAACACCAGAGATTACCAGATGGTGAAAGGCAAACATAAGTATCTTACTAACAGAAACCAAGACCACTCGGCATCATCAGAACCCAGTACACCCACCACAGTGAGTCCTGGATACCCCAACACACCTAAAAAGCAAGATTCAGATTTAAAACCATATCTCATGATGCTGGTAGAGCATTGTTAAGAAGGGCATTAATAACTCACTTGAAGAAATACAGGAGAACACTGCTAAACAGGTAGAAGCCCTTAAAGAGGAAGCACAAAAATCCCTTAAAGAATTACAGGAAAACACAACTAAAGAGGGGATGGAATTGAACAAAACTATCCAAGATGTAAAAATGGAAGTAGAAACAATAAAGAAAACCCAAAGAGAGACAACTCTGGAGATAGAAAACCTAGGAAAGAAATCAGGAACCATAGATGCGAGCATTAGCAACAGAATACAAGAGATGGAAGAGAGAATCTCAGGTACAGAAGATTCCATAGAAAACATTGACACAACAAACAAAGAAAATGCAAAAGGATCCTAACTCAAAACATCCAGGATATCCAGGACACAATGAGAAGACCAAACCTAAGGATAATAGGTATAGATGAGAATGAAGATTTTCAACTTAAAGGGCCAGTAAATATCTTCAACAAAATTATAGAAGAAAACATCCCTAACCTAAAGAAAGAGATGCCCATGAACATACAAGAAGCCTACAGAACTCCAAATAGACTGGGCCAGAAAAGAAATTCCTCCCAACACATAATAATCAGAACAACAAATGCACTAAATAAAGATAGAATATTAAAAGCAGTAAGGGAAAAAGATCAAGTAACATATGAAGGCATACCCATCAAAAATACACCAGACTTCTCACCAGAGACTATGAAAGCCAGAAGACCCTGGACAGATGTCATACAGACCCTAAGAGAACACAAATGCCAGCCCAATTTTACTATACCTAGCAAAACTCTCAATTACCACAGATGGAGAAACCAAAATATTCCATGACAAAACCAAATTCACACAATGTCTTTCCACGAATCCAGCCCTTCAAAGGATAATAAAGGGAAAACTCCAACACAAGGAAGGAAATTATGCCCTAGAAAAAGCAAGAAAGTAATCCTTCAACAAAACTGCAAGAACAGAATCCTAAGTCTAACAAAAAAACTTACAGGAAGCAACAACTTTTAATGAACTCCAATTTACTGTACACCTCTCCCTTAAAAATCAGGGTTGTTTCTTCTTCTTCTTCTTCTTCTTCTTCTTCTTCTTCTTCTTCTTCTTCTTCTTCTTCTTCTTCTTCTTCTTTTTCTTTATACCTAGGAATGTTTGGTGTATTCCAATGTCTCAAAATTTTTTATTTGTTTTTAATTTTTTATAAAGTTCATAGTTTTTAGTTTACAGGAGGCCTTGGTGATGTTTAAGATACAAAACTTGTTCACAGTCCTTAAGAACTGGTGGATGAAAGGGTTCTAGTCCCTTGATATCTCTCAACGATAAGGTAAGTCTACATTCAGCAAGCCTTGTAAGACAAGGCTGTGGTTGGGCTGCAAGCTCAAGCTGAGGGGAGGTTGTATGTTAGGCAACTTGTTGTCCATGGAGTAAATGGACTGCTATTAAAATATGAGATACAAAATACAAAAATTAGTGTATTACAGTGCATTATACCTATAATCTCAGTGCTTTGGAGCCTGAGGCAGGAGCGTTACAAGTTCCAGGCCAGCTTGAGTTGCAAGGTGAGACCCAAAAAAATCTGTAACATGTACAGATGTAATATGTACATCAGCACTTTATGGTTCAGCATGATACTGGGAGGATTGCATTCTCGCAGGAAGTGTTTATTATTACTCTCCCAGGTTGGCTCCGGCTCTGGCTCCCACTCTAGGTCTGGCTCTACTAATTTCATCTATGTTTTATACTGAATGTGTGTGTGCTTTTGGGACTCAAGGAAGTTCAATATGTAAAAATGAGTAATTTTCAGGTTTCTATTATACATCTTTGTAAAGTATAAATTATGTACATTTCTGGTTTTCTTTCTTTCTTCTTAACACTGCTCTTCAGGCTTCTTGTCACTTAGTGCTAAACTATTTTGTAGTCGTTAATGCCGCAGAGTTTGGTAGTACGCCCTCCTTGTGGCCAGTTTACCCTTGTAGTATCAAATGCTGGGTTTCTGGTATTCCTGACATTGCAAACAATGCTGTGAGCAGCCATGGAAGGAAGGAAGACACTGTGGGAATTTTCTGGGCAGTGTACCCAGGGGTAGGCTGCTGGGGCAGTAAGCAGGGTGGTCCTCATGTCCCTGTGCAAAGTCACCTGCCTGTACTATCATCTACCCTGTCACCTTTTCAAACGCAGGAGGCACCCAGATACAGAGTCAATATCCCTTCAGCCTTGACCCTCCACGGTGTGGCCATATGACCCTTGTTAGTTTCTCAACAATACACTATCCATGCCTTCGGCTGCACCCTGACTCCCTCTCAGCCTCCCCTGCACTCTGTTACCTGGACTCTTTCCAGGGCAGCTTCACAAACAGATGAGGGAGCATCCCCTTTTCCTCAGCACTGGGTTTACTCACTGACACACTCAGGCTTCTTACCAAGGTGCTGCTCCTGGGAGGTGCCTGCCTCTACCTTGCTCAAAAACACTGGTTAGCGCTCACTCCGACTGTGCTTGCAAGCTGGGGAGAAGGCAGGGTCACCAAAGCCAGCAGACAAGTGTCAGAACATGGAGCCAAATAATTGAGCAAATAATTGAGCAGCTAGCTTACATCATTGGTGTTGAAAAACTGACAGTAGCCTGGTTCTTCCTGAGCTGGCCTGACTGGTGATTCATGTTTCATTCTGAGCAAGTCTGAGAATGACTGCTAACATCTGTAACTATTGAATTTGGTGTTACAAATAAATTTTAGCAGTAGGTAAATTAATAAGCACAGAGACCAAAAGGCAAGATAGTCAGTCACTAAGAATTTTTGTCCTTTCTGCACCTTGACCTGATGGTGTTTTCTAGTTTGTGTTCTTCTGGCTTTGAAGTATTTTGCTATCAAGAATATGATCTCCAATGTTCGGCTTCCACACCCTGTTGTCTCCTCAGACTTGACTTTTCAAATTGTGGAGTCATACTTTTCCAAAAATCATTGTTCAGTTTGAACCTCTGAACTATGCAGTGGGAGCTCTGTAAGGCTTTACATTAAGCTGCAGAGTAAGACGAAACTGATTCCCAGGTGTTATGTTCTCCATCTATGACCATAGCATGGTACAATTTTAAATTTTTCTCACCCTCCTTTTAATAACAGTTCTTAAATGGTTTAACTTGCCTTCTAGCCCACTACCCACCAGAGGTAGTGGAAAACAAAGGTAACTAGGATATGGGGTAAGTAGACATGTTTAGACATTTTTCTTTGGAACAAATCCCATCTGTCAGGAAATCAGCAGCTCACAGGACTCAGTTCACAGGACTCAGTTCACAGGACTCAGTTCACAGGACTCAGCTCACAGGATTCAGCTCACAGGATTCAGTTCACAGGATTCAGTTCACAGGATTCATTCAGCTCACAGGACTCAGCTCACAGGATTCAGTTCACAGGATTCAGTTCACAGGATTCAGCTCACAGGATTCAGTTCACAGGATTCAGTTCACAGGATTCAGCTCACAGGATTCAGCAGTGGCAACTTGATCCACTCTCAAATACTTCCTGAATACACCAGCAGTCACCAGCAGTCCAGTTCAGCAGTGTTGGGATAGCAAACAAGAGTCAGCTGTGTCACAAGCTAACAGACATAGCCAGGCCTCAGACGAATTGGTACGAGTGATAAGGAGCTACCAGGAACAGCAGGGATGCCTGGAGAAGTTCTCCGCCGTTCTCAACAAAGAGAAGATCAGCAAAAACTCAAGACCAAGTAGTGTTGCAAAGCTAGCACTGCAAGCAAGCCTCTCTCACAGTTCATCCAGTCCTACTTAACATCCCTCCAAACAACACGTGTCCTCCACTGGTCTTGCCTCAGCATGTTGAGTCCGTCTTAGCAAAACTCCACGTGAGTCTGTCTCAACTGACATCACTTTGCCAATCAGACAGAGCCTGTGGAATTGGCAAGAAACTGCAGTACACTACCAGAAATTTTTTTTGGTGCGTTTCTCTCTATGGAGTCATGACAGAGTCTCAACAATAAAATGTAAGGCAAACCAATACATGGGTGTCATTAGCAAAGAATCCTTCATCACATGTCCTTTCTCATGCTTACTTTAACAAAACATCCTTTCACCTGTGTCCACTTCGGGAAAACACTCCTTCACCTGTTTGCCCCAGCAAACACTATCCAACTAAAATGGCTTTCCAAAGAAACCATACGTTTCCACTTCAATGCGGCTTATTACTTCAGGCCTTTTGTGTTACATTAATTAAAAACATGGTCATTTTTCTTCGGTATTATTGATTAGGTACTTTACAGTTTTAAAAATTATAATTGTCATAAACTGTATCTTTTTTCTATTGTATTCCTAGGCTTTCAAAGGCCAAGAACAATACTATCATTTTTGTGAGTTGATATTTTATCTTCCAATATTGGTGAACTCTCCTTAGTTACAAATGTTTATTTATTTATTTATTTATTTATTTGCTTGCTTGTTTGACGTTTTGTAGCAGTTTTAGGCTTTGCTTGTTAGCTGAGGCCAGGGTGAGCCTCTGAAAAGTGTCTGGGAATTCTGGTTGAGCTTGATGACCGATCTCATTGTGAGACCTTGAGAAACCTTGTCCAGTGGCACTGTCCCTAATCAGGGAAGGAGTGGAGTATGGACTAAAAGAAACAATCTCCTCTTAGCCGTTTAGCACAGGCTATACTCAGTTCTTTTGTCTATTTAGGTGTCTCAAGAGTGCTTCAGGTTTGGGGTTCTCTCCCTGGTGCTCTTGTGATTTTCTTCTTGGTCTCGGTATTCCTAAGTGTCATAGGTGACTGTGTAGACCAACAGTCTATGTGTTCTCTGCCTGTTTTGTTCCTTTCTACCTCTGTCACTCACTGCTGTGAAAATCCCCTTCATGTTCCCAACCTTGGCAGTTCTCCAAAATGTGCCAAGACAAGATGAACCTTGCTTCTGAAAGCTCCTCTGACTTGCCTAATTACATTAACTCAAATTGAGTTACAGATACATTCTAGGGGCTAGAAAGAAAAATCCATAGATTGGAGAGACAGCTCAGGGCTTAAGAGCATATACTGCTCTTTTGGAGGACCAGAGTTTGGTTCCTAGTATCCATGTCTTGTAGCTTACAGCTGCTTGTAAGTCTATATCCAGGGGGAATTGGACACCTCTGGCATCCTCATACCCATGTACATACAAGTAAATCTGAAAAGCAGAAGAAACAAGACATGCCTGTCCTAAGAGTCTACAAGAGTCATAGAGCAAACACCCTGGGGCACTGGGAAACTTCCTGTAAGTCACCTGTTCCCTTGTGCTTAGTCCAGCATTTCCTAACTATATCTGCTGCTTACTTCCCCCTTTACTGCACCCAGTAACTGAAGGGAAAACTTGAAAGCATCCTCATATCCCTCTTCATCCTTTTTATTCATCTGTTCATTCAGTACATAATTGTTAGACACCCACAAGATGTACGAAAGGAAAATACAACCCAACTCCAACACTTGAGCACTAAGAGGTGTTTCAAGTTTAGCTGTGAATCTCAACAGTAAGAGCATTCATTATGCTTCCTCCCATGACCTTATCAGGGAGGTACCCATATGGCACCAAGAAGGCTCAGGAGAGGGAAGGCATGCTCATTCAAGGGATGTGTTGATGGGACATCTCAGGAGGCACAGGACTGAGTGCCTTTGCAAGGGAAAAAGTAGGAGGTGCTGGCCCTGGAGAAGCCCATGGAGGGCATGAATTACAATGAGAACAGGAAAAGGCTAGTGACAGAGTGGGCCACCAAAAGCTGAAGAAGGTTCTTCAGGCTTCTTGGAGTCACCGAGGCAAAGCCAGTGTCAGAGCTGTCCCTAGACTCCTGGGAACATCCTGTGGAGAGTGTGATCTAAAGGTCCATAATTCAAGGCAGACCTTACAGGATTGGGTTTGGAGGCCAATTGGGTGGTTGTTGCTGTGTGAGTTCACTCTATGGTTCCTGCCCTGGTGACCATAGATTTGTGGTCATACCACATAAAAACGCACTCATGTACATAGTTATTTACAAATAATTTCAGGATTAAAGAAAACTCTTTAGGTTTGACTAGTTCATTAGAAAGGACACAATTCAGGACCAGGCGGGTGGAAGAGGTACACACTTAGGATTGGGGCAGGCCACAGAAAGCTGCACACCTTCTCCTGTACATGCACACACACTTCCACACATAAGCACACATGCATGCATATACACATGCCCTCACATGAACACAAACATAAACACAGGTGCATACACATATTCACACATAGGCACACATGTATGCATGAACACATATGTACACACATGCACATACCTTAAGGCTATATATAGTTCTAGAGCCACTCCTTTCCAATCGTCTAGCATGGTGCCATAGGTTCTGTGTCATACTGTCAGCTAGATTAAGGGTTTTAGTTAGTGAAAGATAACCACTAACCACAAACTGTGCTAACTTAAACCAGCACAAGTGCCATCACTTGTTTTCATTGTGAATGCTCATTAGCTGTAATGATCCACACAGGAACTCTAATGATTTTGTACTGGTGGCCCTGAACATTTCCTAGTTACTTATTTTGAAGAGTGGAAAACAGTTAGCTTCATTAGGTTGAATTGGATTGCACACTATTATCCCTAAAATTGACTGGAGTCTTAGGGGAAGCATGTTATAAAATGACCCAGATTCTAAAATCCTGACTTAGTTCATGGCCATCTCAGACACAGAGAAAGCAGACTGCATGTGCCTGGGCAGCCTGGAGCAACCTGAGAGCAGGCTTAGAAACTTAGAACTTAGAGGTGTTCACTCTAGAAGATGGTTCTAGAACTTGGCTCTGGGCTGGGATCACTGCAGGAAGTGATGGGCAAGTTAGCTGTCCATGCTGGTCTGGAGTAGGACAGTGTAGTGTCTTCGCGTCATCTTTGGAGTGGGGACATGACTGAGTTGCCTGCCCACTGTGCAGATGAGATCTGCAATCTTGGCCAAAGCCAAGGTCTGGGTTTCAGCAACAGGATAACATTTTCTGGATATCGAGATGGAAGAAGCTGTAGCTTGGAGCCAGCCTAGAACACACCTAAACAGAGGGTGCTGCGTTCCTTTCCCGCCTTCTAAGGCTGAAAGAAAAATATCACTAATTTCATGACAGAAATGGTGTTCTGAACAAAAGCAATTCCTTCAACCCCTAAGCACAGCCAGGCTCTGTGCTGCTATGTTCAGATACAAAGTCTGCTTTGGCTCTGTTTGCAATTAATGGAGGAAATAAGGGTTATGTGAAGCCGACATCCCCAAACGCAATCTCGTCTCCAACATACTACTATTATTCTGACAAATGGCACTCATTCCTGTAGTTGAAATATTAAGTGTTGATCTTTAGTTACCTTAGCTTAAAGACATCTAACAGCAGGTGGAGAGAGCCTATTTTAGTCAAAATCAAGCTTCACAAAATTACACTCATAAGGCTTTCAGCAATGATGTATTTCAAATGGATACTGAGTTGTGCTGCAACTAAAAGAGATAATCATCATGGAAGCCAGCACTAAGTTGACATTTTTTTTCCAAGGATTAATTTTAGTATAATTGATTTCTTTCCTTTCAAACCAATAAGAACAGATAGTTTGGGGTAGAATAGTCAATGTTGCTTGCACACAGGAGTGGCTGCATCTTTTCTGTGAGGTGGGGTTTTCTTTGTGCCTGTGGTCCATACCTGCTTATAAAGAATCAGCCTTACTGAGTTACTGTTATTTGCTTATGCCAAACTCATCTAGTTCAAACTTAAAATAGTCCAGGGGTTTGGAAAACGCATTGCCCTTGTGTAGTCCCTGCATTCTGCTCTACCCACTCTGGTTTTCATCTTCTTCCACATTGTGCTTTCTACTGAGTGGAGCCCATTGCCATGGGTGAACCTGCTCACTCCACCCTAGGCAACAGACATTTGGGATAACTCCAGTCAGGCTATCCTGACTGCTGTGGCATCCTAATACATACAGTTCTTCAGGAAAACCTGTGCTTTCATTTATCTTGGCTAGGCCTCAAGGAGTGGGGCTGAACTTCTCTAGATGGGTAATTTTCCAAGGGGACATGGCATTTTAAATTCCCACCAGCCACATGCAAATAGTGTGGCTGCTTTAGACCCTGGCTGACATTTGGTATTACTAAATCTCCAAAGGTTCAGGGATTTTGTTGGGTGTGTAGTGTAGCATATTGTGGTTAGCCTAACCTTATTCAGTTTAGTGTTTAAAATATGGTGGTGTTGCTATCCTTCTCTGTACACACACACACACACTTTAGCAGACCCGTTAATACAGTTCGCAGAGCACAGTGAACCATTTAGAATGTGGTTACATGGGTCAGTACAGAGTTTCCCAAATAGCACCACAATCTAGAACATTTCTTATTCCTCAAGAAAACCTGTATCCACAAGAATTGATCATCATTTCCCCTGAGGCAGCTGATACTCTTTCTCTCCATACAGATCTGCTTACTTTGGATATGTCATACATGGAGTCAGAGCATGTAGCCTTTGTTCAGTGATGCTGATCATTTAGCACAGCATTTTCAAGATTTATCCAGCCTATTGTATGCACTACAATTTCATCTCTTTTCATGGTCAAATAATATTTTATTGTATATACATATTTTGTTAGCCAGCTGACTTGTTTTTACTGCCAACTTTTAGCTACAAGTACACTGTTAACATTCATGTGTTAACATTTATAGTTTAGCATACTGTGGTTAGCCTAACCTTATTTACTTGTTTAAAACATGGTGTTGTTGCTATTCTCTATACTTAGCACACGTGCACAGAACTACACACACATACACACACACACACAGGTTATTGTGTGGATATGTTTTGGCTTCTTATGGGTATATAGAATATAGATGTGTGTAAATAAAGACAATATTCAAAAAATACGTTCAAAAAAAGAATATACATGTGTTCTGTAAATATTTTATCCCACTTTTATTTTTAGTTTACTTAATGTCATTTAAGGGCAGAAATTTTGAATTTTGGTAAATTCCCCCATCAGTGCTTTTATTATGATTTTTATCTAGGATTAGCTGCTTAATATACTCAGGCTTCTCAGTAATGTCCATCAATTTCTGCACATGCTGTGAGGAGCACATTTGTTTTCTGAGAATTTAATCAGAATCACTGTTTCTGTTTCTGTTTTGATAGTGGCTTGACTGGCCTCAAACTCATGTTCCTCATTCCTTAGCTTCCTGGGTGCTGGTTACAGGAGTAGACCATATACCATGAGGCATATACACATTTTGCATAATACCTTATCACTGTATTATCTTGGCACCTCTGACAAAAATCAGTTGACAGTGTGTGTGGGTGCTGGCTGTTGATTCCATATTCTTCATCTATCACTATTCTCACAGTAAATTATTCCGACTACTGTGGCATTATAAAACTACACATTCCAACTCCTCCAAAGTTGTTCCTTTCAAAATTATTTTCTTAAAGACCTTTGTTCTTCCACAAAACTTCAATATGTAGTTGACATTTTGATTAGAACAGCATTGTGTCAGTAGTTACATCATTGTGTCAGTAGTTACATCATTGTGTCAGTAGTTACATCATTGTGTCAGTAGTTGTCCTTTTGTCAGTAGTTAAATCATTGTGTCAGTAGTTACATATTGTGTCAGCAGTTATGTCATTGTGTCAGTAGTTACATCATTGTGTCACTAGTTATATCATTGTATCAATAGTTACCTTGGTAAAACTTTTCTAAATACTGTCTTCATCTGATTCACAAATGTGGAATTTTATTTTCTTTGCATTTTTAATTTATTTCAGTAACGTTTTGGAGCTTTCAGCGCACTGGTCTTGTTTGAATCTTTTAAGTATCACCAAATACTCTCCTTTGTAATGAAGCTGTGTCTACGTGTAAATTCCCACATCCAGAATGATTTGGGAGAAAGTGACTGAATTCTCATAACTTCTTGACCTTTCCTTACCAATTCCTTGTTTCCTCTGTAGACAACTAGGCTGTCTGCAGGTAACATACTGCTGCAGTCTGTCCTTAAAGGACCCACTTTAGTGAGTGTAGAGTGGCCTTCTGGTCTCCCTCCACATCTGGAGGAAGGTGTGGGCCTTTCACACTGGTGTTTTACTTGTAGAGGTTTTGAAGATGACAATTATTACAGAGATCACCTACTTTTAGATTGTTGGTAATTTCTGATTTGCTGTTGAAGGTTTTATTGATTTATTGATTGATTCTCTTTCACTTCTGAGATAATCACAGAATCTCCAAATACTCTCAAATACACTGTTAGTCTGAGTAACACTACTTGACTTTTGGGGATGCTCCATGAATCTTGAACTTTTAGGTAAAATCACACATAATCATGATTCATTTTCCTGTTGATAAAGTGTTCAAAGTAATGTCCTAATATTCAGTTGAAGGTCTTTCCATCTATTTTCTTGAGGAATGTAAGTCTGGAGCTCTTGTATTGACATGCCCTTGTTGCTCTGCGCTTCACAGGCAATTGGAGGAGGGGATGATTTGTGTAGAATTGGCACCACCTTTTCAAATGTATGAAACAAAAAAATCACCAGAAGCAACACCTGCTGTGAATTCCATTTTGTAGGAAGCTTTTGGCAGTCAATTTAAATTTTGATAGCACTTGGGTTATTTCTGCATGAGCTTTGGTAATTAGGGCCTTCCAAACAATGTGCCACTTTCCCCTAAGCTGTCAGAAACATGGACATGCAGTTATTCCTTCCTTATCTTACTCTGTAGGGTCTGTAGATTGCCTTTCTTTGTTTCTCTCAAGATAGGCAATTTGTCTCTTCTATCTACCTTGGACTGTATGGCTAGAAATCTACCTTTTCAGAGGTTGACTTGATTTACATGGCTTTTTTATGTCACTGTTTTCTCTTTTCCTTATTATTGGCTCTCTCCTGCTTTGTGTTTTACTTGTACAGTTTGAGGTGGAGGTGTGTATTAGTCCTTTGCTCTCTCCTGTTGTTGGCATTTAACACTGTGCCTTCTCTTGGACACATCACTTAACTTTATACTACAATTTTTGACATAAGATGCCATCATTGTGAATCATCTTTTTCATCAGGAACAACTTTGTAACAATTTAGGTGATTTAAAAATGTATTTATTGCTGATCTATAGTTTATCTAAACAATTTTATGATTAGTTTGCATGTGCATGAATGACATGCAAATGCTGGTCAGAGGACAATATTAGAGCTTGTCTTCTTCCACTGTGGGTTCTGGGATTCTGGAGTGCTAGGGATGAAACTCAGGTCGCCAGGCATTCTGGGTGTTTTTTTGTTTTTAACCACTGAGTAGTTAGGCAAAACTGGTTTCCATCTCAAAAGTGAGAATTCTGTTATGCCCTATGTTTTTTTTCCCCTGTAAATGTCCCAGGAGTAATTGGGGTAAATAAATGTGTGTTCTGGGTGAATTTGTCTTTACTGGGCAGAAGTGTGTCTGTAGGTCTGAAGTTCTGTCAGAGATAAAATTACTACATGGTTGCTCTAATATAGCTTCCCAGCGATCTCAGGTGGAATCCAGGATTAGCTTTCTCTGTGAGCTTAACCCCTTTCACAGCCCCTCCCTGAGGCTGTCTTTTAAGTTTGCACTAGAAACTGAGAACAATTCCAAGTCTCCACCTTCCTCTGCCAGGATGCATGCTGCTCTCAGCACTATTTTCTATTCCTCTTGTCTAGGGCTGGGCCAGAATGCACCTCAACAAGAAATGTGATGCAGGCTGGACAGAGGCATGAACCTCGGAGCCCCACTCTCCTTCCTCTTCATGTGGTCATGGTCATATGGCTTCTCCAGGTAGTTTTAAGGCTCTCCGAGACATAATCTTGATAAAAGCAGCAAGGCAGATGCATCTCAGGACACCAATGCCGCTCTTTCCTGGTGTGAGGGAGCCCTGGATAGACCTGTTCCCTGGTAATGTGGTTAGTTTCATTAGCCTTCTAGACTCATGGATGAGGCACCATCTTCTCCAAGATTTACTTTCATGACTAGTGGACATCCCCTAAGAACGGTACTTTAGCATCTCATAACCTTTACAGTACTTTTTTTTTTTTTGTATAGCTGGTGTTAGGGACAGGAAATTAGGCAGCCTGCTGACAGTGGACACAGGGGAAGTAAGTGTTGTGGTGTGGGAAGATGGGGAGCACACAAGATCATAAGAATGTGGGGTCTTGGCATAGGATGTGTGTCCTAATTCTGTCAGAACCAGGTCTATCAAGTTTTTTTGAGGTAGTCCCACCCCAAGCTTTCAATGTCTGTACCCTGTACCATAAACATGAGCACCTGAAAGATACCGAGAAATAAACTCTCCACACATCACAACAACAGAGCAACTTCAAAGGCAGTCGTTTATTACATCTCCTATGGTTAAGTGCCTATAAGACTCAAACAAGACCACCAGCACACTATGGGAATCATTTACCTTATAAACTTTCAGATTAGAGGCAAAACAGTGAGCACAGCTAAGCTCTGCAAATGTGTAGTTTCTGTGTTCATGCAATGAATGTCTGTTGAGTGGCAGACATGAGTAGGGGGTACATGAGGCATGACCATGACATGGGGAGGAACATCAGTGACAGCCCTTGAGCTGAATGAGAAGGGTTCAAAGAGTGGCAGAGTACAAGCAAAAAGCATCTTAAGCTTGCGCAGCCCTGACATTCCCTGAGGAGAAGGCTCTTGCTCTGTGGGTTTTGGAAGAAGGGACAACCTGTGCAGAGGGCTTCCCCAGGGCCATTTCCCCCACAGGAAAAGGCATTCTTTGTGCTAAGTGTCTCAAATACTTTGTGTCTACAAACTCAGCTCAAGATGAATGAAGCTCTAGGATGTAATGCCCACTTCATAGACAATTTTCCAAAGGAAATTTGATATTGATCCAAAGAATGACAACAGGTCAGGTTTGTTGATGCGTTTATTGTGAGCTGGGGAGTCTGGTAAAAAACTAGAAAATGACCATGGTGTAACAAGGAACTTAAAAGGAAGAGTCAGATTGGTAGCTTACATACATGGATACAGGAACAAATTGGCACATGTTAGACATTGTTCCCAACACTGTTTACAGAAGGCAATTCTAATTTGGCTTGCTAAGGGAATGAGTTATGGCTGGGCTAACCCTTAACAGAGGACTGCAGAGCAGCATGCTATGAGTCACACACAGTGAGTGTCAAAGTGTAAGAGTTTCATATTAAAAACTGGGTAAAGGGAGAATGACTTGATTGTAGTTGTAAAACTAATACATTCCCATTTAAACTCTGTTCTACAGTCTGAGGCAAGTATAAATGTTAACAGAACACTGTTAAATCAAATCTCAATGCACGAGAACCAACTGCATCTCTACTTTAAATCTTATCAACTTTCCAAAATTTCATACTAAAATATATTATTGTATTAATACAAACTACAGTATTATACACTACACTGTGTAATAAATAAAGAAATATAAAAATAAGACACATAAATATAAAAGTTTTCTAAAACTAAAAGTACGTGTCAGTAAGAAGGGTATTAATACTGCCAGGCTTAAAGACATACAGTACAAAAATGTTGCACAGATCTATAAACTAAAAGAAATAAAATAATACTGATAGGTAAAAATCAGCTGCTGTTGTTCATCACCTGGGTCCGTAATAACTAACATTTGGAAAACGGCTGTGAGCCAAAAACCAATGGCATATCCATGCCTGACACGCAAGTACATGGATTAAGTAGTTTGGAGAATTTCCCTTTTATTTCTGTAGAGACTTCTGAGAGTCAATCAACATGAAATGAGTACTGAGGAACAAAAGGGTGAGATGCCCCAGTGCTTCAGCTCCTCTGACAGTCAGTGGTTTTGAGTTTTGTTTGGGAATTTTGACAAAACAAACGAATCAACAAATGCTAGTTAATATAGGCCACACTGAGGGAAGGCTGTCACAGCCTTGCAATACTGAGAATGGCACTTACAGCACAGGTCTTGCTTAAGGCCAAAGGGACACAGCGCTTGCTTCCTATAGATCCTTCATGGTCGCTAATGTATGCAAACAATCACGGACACTGATTCTGCCGCCTCTGCCGTCCTCGCCACATCAACACTGGTCGTCCCTGCAGTCAGGACTCAACGACAACCTTTGAACTCCATTTAAAATCACACGAGTAAGAAACTCCAGCTCTTCTCTGGCTGCTTCCTTAAGGCTAGCAATGCATGTTAGATGGCAACATGGCATCTAACGTCAGAGGTCCTATCCCCTGACTGACTGGGTAGCGGCAGGTAGCCAGCATGGCTTGGACTGCTTCCTACCGCCCTGTGAGGGGAATTCTGTAGTGCAGGAGTTCTCACATTTAAAAACATAATAAAATACTGAAGCGGATTTAGCATATGTTTACCAATAAAAAATTATAAAATTTCTCCCATTGTAGAGCTTAAGAATGAGTCAACATAAGAGTGATAATACTGCTAGCCATGCCAGATGCTCATCCAGCTTCCTGTAACCTGCTAAGAAACCTTTGTTTTCTGAGTCATTAATGTTTTCTAAGCTGCTTCATGTTATAAATTTGTTCCTAACTTTGAAAACTGCATGAAAAATTACTAGGTTTGAGGTTCAGGCACACCCGGATTTTTTTTTTTTTTTTTAGTATTTTGTTTTTTCAGTTCTGACATTACACAGTAGTGAGCAGGAACCACAGCGCAGGAGCCATGTTTCCATGAAAAGCGTGGGTAATATAGAGCAAATTTCATTACCAAGTAGAATTTCCTTTTAGAAGAACTCCTAAGCTTCATTTGTCTTCTCTTCAGACAGTTGCTCGCTCTCAACCTCACTCTCCATCTCGTCCTCACTGGCCTTCTGCTCTAAGCTGCCTGCCTGCCGTGCAGCTTTGTCCTCCACTGTACCATCAGTCTTGGCTGCTGCCTCATGCTCCACTTCCTCCTCTTCTTCCTCTTCTTCCTCCTCTTCTTCCTCCTCCTCGTCCTCTTCCCCCTGTGGGTTCTCACATTCCTTTCCTTCCTGTAATTCTTCCATCTCTTTATCTTCCTCTTCCTCCTCCTTTTCACTGTCTTCATCCTCTTCCCTTGTCAAACTTTCTCTCTCGTCTGAGTCAGCCTGTGAGGGAGATGCCTGAGCACCAACATGCTCAGTTGTCAGGACTTCCGGCAGGACTTCCGGCCCAGCGTCTTCCTGCTCCATGGCATCTCTGTCTTCAGCTCCTCTCTTGCAGTAGGAGTAGCGGTGATTCATGTGCTGAGAGTAGGAGCCCGAGTGTGAGAAGCGCTTGCCACACTTGTCGCATTGATAGGGCTTTTCCCCAGAGTGCAGCCGCATATGCTCAATCAAATGATGCTTGTGTTTAAATGCCTTTCTACAGATTCCACATTCATGAGGCCTCTTACCTGCAAGGTAAGAATGTAGCTATGAAACAGAACACTGGCAGAAATGAACAGAGTGCTTGGGAGCATGAAGGGACATTCAGATTGTGAAAGAGGAGGGGTCACAGTTCCATGCTCAAGAAACTGGCAGGCTCCGAACTGTACTTAACAATAATACTATGGTTCATTTTTTCTATGTGAAAATTCAAGGCTATATACTGCTTTGCAGACGAGGCCAGTGCTAATTACAAAAGGTGGAAATGCCAAAAATCCATACATCAGGACCACATGGCAGAATGTTTACAAGCGATGCTCCCATGAGCCATGGTGACAATCTCAGGAAGAGGGGGCTTCCATGGCATTTTGATGTCTCACAGCTCTTTCTACTTACTTCGCACAAATGTAGAGCTGATGTGAAGTTCTTTATAACATCTAAAATAGCTTTTGCCCCACAGGGCTGTGATCTTGCCCCTCATGAGTAGGTGTGTCCTGAGCAACACTGGATACACAGAGGACAGCTGGCATAATCAGGACTGGCTATTACTAACTACAGTGCTATGAGCCAGTCAGCACTTAAAAATCCAGAAATGACTTTTGACATTTTTTTTTACAGCTAGGATATCATTTTAATTTTGATATTACTACTATTGAACTATTTTTAAAGAATTAGGAGATTTTCTAATTATCTCAGTGAATACAAGTAAGAGGGCCATGGTCCCAAGCTTTTGTTAGAGAAGTACAGCTTTCAACCGCACAACCACCCAAGTGTCTCACTTCTCTGCATGTCTTCTCACCAGGGGGAATGAGTTACCACTGGTGGTGAGA
Source organism: Mus pahari (assembly GCF_900095145.1). Lineage (NCBI taxonomy): Eukaryota > Metazoa > Chordata > Mammalia > Rodentia > Muridae > Mus > Mus pahari. Next base: position 2,361,285 of record NC_034604.1, on the reverse strand, counting down.
GGCGGAGGGTATGTGTGTCACTACTGCAACTGTAGCTAAGTGGCTGCTAAGGGCCAGGGAAAAGATCCTGGGGATTAGTCACGATGAAACCAGTCTTTCATCTAGCCATCTTGTTGGAGAGAAACTGGTTGGCTATGCAGTTCTTATCAGCTAGGAGCCTGTTGCTAAACTAACAGAGTTCTGGAGTTGTCTGAAAGCTGTTCAGGCTTGAAGTCAGTCATGGAGTGAGTTCTCAGCCCACAGGGGTTGGTACATACTTCCTATCTGGACTTCCCAGGCCACAAAGGCACACATATTAGAATAGACCAGCATGGCTCTGGAGAGAGGGAATTGGGAGGGGCAGGTCAGCAAACATCTTCTGTAAAAGCCCTCACTAGTGAAGTGTCTTGGGACCAGCTAGCCTTTGTCCCCACTGCAACCAGCAACAGGCAAGTGAGGGATGACTGGGCAGAATCAAACATCATTTAGAGTGCCAAAGTTTGATTTTTATCTTTAAAAAAAATCCTTTTCAATCACAAAGAATGTAAACGTCTAGTCTGGCTCACGAGCGTCAGAGCTAAGTGGAGCCTTGTTTGGTTTGCAAGACATTGTTTGCTGGTCCCAGATCAGCCTAAGGTCTGTGTATTTTGGGGAGAATTACAGAATCTTCGGGCTGAAGTGATCTTAAAATCAAGTTCAGTTTTTTATGCAAAAGGTCTTTCCTTTTAAAACCTTTAGGTGGACAGGAGGCAAGCCTTGCACCAGGACAGCTGGTGCTCCCCAGCTGCTTTCCGGAGCTGGGGCCTCTTCACCTTGTGTCAGCAGAGGCTGAGATGCAGGGAATGAAGGGGTGCAGCACAAGTGCTCTGCCAGCAGACACCGAGGAGTTCAAGGGGAAACGGAAGTCTAGGCAGCAGGACAGCCAAGCCACTGCTCCGCAGGAAGACTATGTGAGAAGTGGAGACCAAGGGGCAGAACTGAGAACGTCATATGCTATGGGCATGTTTCATGTGCACTGGGCCACAGGTACCTTCAGAACCTCATGCCCAGGTCCCCCACGTACCTGTGTGCTCATACTTGTGTCTCAACAGTGAGCTGCTCTTCTGAAATATCTTGTCACACAGGTCACATGCATACATTCCATTCTCTGTCTTCCGAGTTTTCTTTTTGGGTGGCGTGGAGTCAGAGTCGTTCTGGTCCTCCACCGTGGAGACTCCTTCTGAGCTAGTGTCTTGTCTTTCATCCTAAGGGAAAAAGAGGATTAAATGTCAAAGAAAAAGATTCACAAGAGATAAGCTCAGTGAGATGGCTCAGGAGACAAAGCCACTTGCCACAAAGAAAGATGACCAGAGTTGGACCCCTGGGATCCACATGGTAAAAGGAGAGAACTGACTTCCACAAGTTGTCCTCTGACCTCCATGTGTGAGAGCTGGCCCACAAAGCATCTACTGCCAATAAATAAGTAAATAAATGTAGGAAAATCAGAAGATGCACAAGAGAAACTTCATGTTAGATGTGAAGCCCACCGCCTGAGCCCAGCGAACACACACTACAGTGACTGCTGACAGTTCCCAAGGCACAAGCACACACCAGGGGCACTAGCACACACTACAGGCCCAGAGAGACACAGGTGAGGCTGGGAACAACATAGAAAAGGGTATAGTGAAACATTCTTCAACTGTACCAAAAGAGAGGCCACCAGAAGAAGATATCAGATGGACAGCAGTCATATTTACTTTGTTCTGGCAAATTATGATTTTAGAGTGGTTTTGCAGAAAGGTTTAATCAGTGAGCTTGATAATTCACCACTCATTTCCAATTCATCATTTACTATGTTCTTCATAAAAATTCTGCGTTTCACTAAGGAAGAATTGAGACGTAGTTTAGATAATGTCTTTAAAATGTCTCCTCCATCCGAGAGGCCTTTGACCAGCTCCCTTGGTCTGGTCAAGAGGGGTTTGCTTCGGTCCACACTTTTCCTGGCATGAGGAGGAAAAGTTTGAGAGGGCTGAGATTTTTAAATAGGAGTAGCTGTCTGTAAAAGAGAACCCTTACAATTGTCATAAAACACACAAGACATGACACAGAACCTCAAGATGGTCTCAGGGAAGTCACTTTAGGAGAAGGTGCTTTCTCAATGGGATAAGCCTGCAGGGAGCCTGGAAGACTTAGGTCACCTATGACCATTGCGTCTTTCCTAGAATCTCCTAGAGTTCTGCCTATAAACCTGCTGTTCTTTTGAAAGCTGGATATGACAAGCAAAGCCACTCATTTGTTTGTCACGATAGCTGCCAGTGCAAAAGTGACTCTACTTCATAGCTCTTGATATAGTCAAAGTCACTTGAAATGGTAAAAGCTGTTTTCTTTAAATTCAAAGATATCAAGAAGGGCCGGGAAGATGGCAGACAGTGGGGCCCGTCACTCTAGACAAAACGGTAGGCTCCAGGTTCAGGGAGAGACCCTGTCCCCATAATATTGGAGTGGTTAGGAAGACAGTTACTGTCAATCTCTGGCCTCCACATGCACACTCACGGGTGAACACACCTGTACATATACAAGTATACATCACACACACACACACACACACACACACACACACACACACACACACTAGAAATCTAGTGTCATTGGTCATGGTCATGTTTTTTTTTAAGAGTTACTACAATTCTGGGGATGCTGATGAGTGGCAGTCTTGATGGGTCACAGGAGGCCACAGGGCAAACCTGGGCAGGACACGGAGCAACTGTAGCTGTGGCTACAGTAAGATCAAACGGCCATCCCTGGCATTTGATTCAATTAAAGGGACTGATGAAAAAGTGGTGATATCAAGCCTAGTGACATGGGAAGATTTTGGATAGACAGTGAGAAGCATATAGCAATACAGCAGAGTTCTACCCAGAACCAAACAAAGCCAGGCCTCAGGAGGCGTGGCACTCCTGGGCCACAGGCACACCTCATGAGTACCTACAACCAAACACTATCTGAGTTCCAGAATACTCTGTTTAACCGAAGGTTAACCTTCTAACTCCTAACAAAGGAGTTGGCACATGAAGTACCAGCAGAACCTCTCTTGGCTTTATGGAGAACGGGAGCATGATTGTTTAACAGTGATCAGGGAGCATGATTGTTTAACAGTGATCATAAGCAAAGGGGAAACTCACCATTCTGAAAACTTAACTTGAAAACCTAATCTAATTAGTGAGCATCCTAAGTTTTGTCTTATGCTTCTAAACGCTATGAGGTCTCCACTGGCTTCATGCACTGGTTTTCAGAGAATCCACTTTCACCTGTGGTTGATGCCCTAACGCAGATGAGTAGCAAGGGAAGGAAGGTACCCTGCCACACAAGGAAAGCAACCCCCTAAGTTCCCTTTAAACATGACAGCTGTAACAATCTGGTTGACTCTACAGACAGAGATTTCTTTACTAGAAAAACTTAGTTTAACACTTTACTAACCTGGTTTCCACTTGGCTGGGTCACCTTCACTGGCGGCTCCTGCACGGCAGGGCTCACTGTAGCTGAGTATGTATATGCCACTTGGGGGATCAGAATAGTCTGCTTGTTGGTGGCCAGTGCCCTTAAACACGGAACACTGTTCTGGTCAGCAATGGCCACGATTGTGGGTAACTGGGCAGTGACTGTAGGAATAGCAATGTTTATGGGGTTGGCACTTGGTGGGACTACGTTTACAACTGGTTCTGAGTCTGTAACACAGCTGTCCTTTTGTGGTTCCTTTTTTGCACAAGACAAGTTCAAGGGTTCTTCCTGGACAGAATAAACACTGTTCTGGTAAACGCTACTGACTGTGGACCTTTCCAGTAGCTCTCCCTGTTGCTTTGGTAGTGAGAGATCAAGAGGTTCTACTTGGGGCTCCTCCTGGGCACCCTCTGCCACACAAGAGTAACCCTGTGGGTTCCTGGCTGAGCAAAGGTTTAGAGGGGATGGGGATGATGTGCAACTTCTGGAACCGTTAATGGCTGATCCTACTGGTAAAACTGGAGAGCTCCTTATCTTGAGAGGACTCTGTCCACGTGTGCTGTCCTCCTGGGGCTCATTTCCATCTGCTGGTTGAGGCTGCTCTTCGGTTTTTGCAGGGATGTTTACTGACCCTGTTCCGGGAGAAGGTGGTTCAGGAGACTGTCCTGGAATCTGTCCAGCTTGCATCTTTTCAAACCACTTTTTAACTATATCCAGTGGTAGGTTCACAGAATCGGCAATCTTTGAGAGCTCTTCTGTGCTTGGCTGCGCGTTCAAAGCATAGTAGGCTTTTAAGAGTGACAGAAGGTTCTTTAAAGGTGGCTGACTGGGAGACAAATCTCCATTTCCAGCTGATGAAGCAGACGGCTCTGGCTTCTCGGTGGCTGGGGCAGGGGGTAGAGGCTGAGCAGGGCGCTCTGGGTCATAGTGCTTTAGTTCTGGAAGTGCATTGAGGTCCCCTGGGCAGTCCTCACACAGAAGGCAAGTGCTATCATCCCTGGCCCCTTCAAAGCTTTTGTCCGTTTCTGATTTGACAGTGAGGTCTTCTGGTAACTTCTCACTTTTGCAGCTGTTTGTAGGGGCTGAGTTTTCTTTCTTTAAATTCTGGGGAACAACCTGAAGTTGACTGGGCTGCTCAAGACTGTAGTTGATGATGATTTTGGTCGTTCCATCCTGATCAACTAAAGGAAGACTGATGGCAGAAATGACAGAATGGCTGCCCTGCTGGATGGACGAAGCACTCACTGCTTCTTGCTCTTTGGATGCAAGACTTGCTTGATTAGTCTCCAAGACTTGTCGTATTACGTTACCATCTACAGCCACTTTAAGTACATTCTGAATGTCACTTAAGTTGATACTTATGGGAGATACCAAACCAACTGTTGGCAGAACAACAGCTTGCACCACACCCTGAGGAGCACTGGCTGCCTGCAATTGGCCACCACCGCTAAAAACCCCATTTTGTAAAGGGGTTGAACAGTTGATTCCTGAAGCAACCACTATGGGTTTGAACTCATAATCCACAGGTTCAGTTTTGATTTGGTTTACAGAAAGCGGTTCTTGAAGGGGTTTATTCTCTATCTTCTGTCGTATCTGTGGGCGTGTGGGACTGCCTGGTGATGTCGAAAGAGATGGCGAGGAACACTGAGATGTCTTGAGTCCTGATCTAGGCCTACCATTCACAGGCATCAAGCTAATACACTTCTTACTGCTTATGTGTGAGCTATAGGAGCCAGAATGGGAAAAACGTTTCTTGCAGTTTGGGCATTCATATGGCTTCTCTCCTAAACAACAACAAAACAGCATCATTGAATCAGTACATTTTCACATGGCCCTACAAGAGAAATAGCAATTAAACAAACAAACAAACAAAAAGGCAAGACTCTTCTATATGTCCATGACACTGTTTAATTTACAGTTATCATTTCAAGTCCAAAGCTACAAAAATGTTGAGAGCATGCGGAGAACTGTGCTCTGGATGGTGTGTGAGCCAAACAGGGACCCTTCTTAGCACACGCACAGCATCCACTGTGCACTGCTACTCCAACGACGCTCAAATGTTAAAAGAACTAGTCTATTCTTGAGTAACTTTCCCTTATCCCACTTTGTCAGTCTGGGTAATGTTGAATTTCCACCCGAGCATCCATAGAAATTAATGTTAGAGGTAAGAAAAACAAATGTAATCTCCTTTTAGACTTAACAAGCAGGCGTGCCTTTGATTGATAAAAATTCCCATGTCTGTACGGCTCCCTTGTGGGGGGAACCCTTAGTTGGAGGTGTCTTTCCTCAGTGACCGGGCTCTTGAAGGGACTTAGCTTCTCATGCTAGTGGGCATGGTAAAGCCTTGTGTTTGTATTCAGATTGCATTCGGTTCCTTCTAACATTGGTGTAAAGTGGCAGGAAGAACAGTGTGAAGCCAGAGACGCCCCCGCTGATAAAGGCCTCCCCTGAAATGCTGACTAGACTAACCAGGACACCAGGTGTTTGTTTTCCTTGGCCATCAGATAGACTTTGGGATAAACTGTTGAGAAGTACTGGCAAGTTTAATTTTAAAATGAAGTTACACAAGTTTAATTTTAAAATGTTGATTCTAACTCAGTTATGGTTACAGGCTGATCAGCTCCAGTAAGGTAGGGTTCTCTGAGTCTCACTAGCTATTACCTCTGACAGCTCCTCAGTGTGGGCCACACCTTTGAAGACTGGTGGCTCCTTAGGACACGTGAGTGTGCTGATCTCTCCAGTGACCATTACAGCAGAATGCTTTCCTTTCTTTCAAGAGCTAAACAAAAGCACCACCAAAGGAGGCTGCTGCCACTGCAGCTGCCGCTGCCCTGGGGTCAAGTCCCTGAGACTGAAGAAAGGTGAGCCCTGTCTTTCTCAGCAGTGTGGCTATTTGAAGGACCAGATATTAGAATTTCAAGGGGTCTAAGAAGCCTCTCTCTAGAGCTCCTTCAGTAGAGCGTATCTGCATATTTGATTATCAGTCAATGCTTAAACTGTTCAGCACAAGGCACTTGTCTCCCACAGGACTCCTGGGGAGGACAGCCAGGTTCTTTCCCACAGACTGGGGTCACATTCTGGCTCCATCACGCACCACTTCCTTAATCTTTTCAGTCTATGGGGCTCTAGCATGGGAATACAGACGCTTCTTCACTGGGTGTTAGAGAAGGTCATCAGATTTACAACAAAACTTTCAGTATGCTCCCTACAAACTGCAGCATTTTCTTCACCAATAAACAGGCTGAGGGCTGAGCCAGAGGTGCTGTCACTCATGCCATGCCTTTTTCCTTCTCTCCCTCTGACAGCACACCAAGCCTGACTGTACAGACCCCAGGTTCACTCCACACTTCCCGGTAGACTGACTATCAGGGTCCTTCCCAAGCTCTCTCAGGACAGGGTTTCAGGACTCTGTCCTGTTTATTACCTCTTCATGCTCCCCATGTCATTAGGCATCTGCAGACACGCTGTCTGGAATAGAGTTCAATGCTCAGCACCACCATTCAAGTGTACAGTGGCCGTGAGGTAACGTGTGTATGCCAGTGCAGCTCTGTTTAACAAGAGGATTGTTCTTCCTCAGCTCAGCTCATCACTGTTAGTGACTGGACAATGGCGTCAGCTTTCATGAGTCACGGGAGTATTCTCCTTCTAGACAGCAGGAAGGCAGGCATGTATTTCACAGTGGGCAAAGCCATGGCTTGGAGTTGGATGCCGTGACAAAACTCAGGTATGGTATGAACTAGTCAAGAGGCTTTGGAAAAGTGAATGAAGCATTGTGAGCCTGTGTGTCTTCACGGCGTGATACAACCTACCTTATGGGGTTGCGACCTACAGATTAATGTCAGCATACTTTACTTATCATTTCTTACTGTTCAGAATCACCCTGATAACTTCATCACTGTGAGAAAGTACGTATACAGAATAGATTATTCTAAGCCAACTCTACTCTGTTGGTGAATCCCTGGTTTCTAACTTCAGAGCATGTCCTTTTATTTTGGTTATGGTATTGGTTTGGCCTGGAGTTCTGTCAAAAAGTAGCATTACTAAAACAGAGGTAAACTCCAGGTTCTCAAGGGTTGAGTTGGGGGGTGGTCAGATCTTCCTCAGGAATTTCCAGGCCACAGTGCTGAATATGGCAGTACTCCATACCGCAGGCAGGCATGCTTTTGTCCTACCTGGGTGGAGACATGGGATTGTCCAGTGCACAGCTCAGCTACTAACACAGCCCATCAGCCCAGCAATATGCACGGATCTGCCCAGGGATCTAGCTAAAGCTTTATTACGATGACAACAGAGTGACAATCTGGGACATTTGGACTCTGATACTCAACAAAATGTAAAAGCTAAAGGAAAAAAAAACTAAGAAAAAAAATCACTACAGATGTTTTCTGAAGAGTACACAGCTCAATTGTTACTACGCACCACGGAGAGCAAGTGCTTTCCAAGTCTCCTGAAGGAAGAGTGTGAGGCTTTTTTTCTTTTTTAAGTTTCAAGTCAATCTCACCTGAAATTTTGTAAACCTAAAGAAAATGGGCCCAGTGAGATGACTCAGTGGATAAGGGTTCTTTCCGCAAAGCCTGATGACAAGCTTGACGCTCCAGGCTCTTGCAGTGGAAGGAGAGCTCCAACCCTGCACTGACCTCCACAGGTTACAGTGGCACACACATGCACATCCATCCATACATGCAAATGTGTGTCCCACACACACAGAATGTCACAGCAATGGCCTGATGCAACAGTTTCTCAAATGCTTAGTTTCAACTTCTGTGTCATCTCCTGGAGAGACCAGGGTAGGAGGCTGGCTGTGTGCAGCCAGGCCTAGGCTGCCATTTGGAGAAGCCCTGCCTCAAACTCTTCCCTTGGCATAAAACAGACTTTCAAATAGCTGTATACTTGGGCTGCATCCAAGTGGCCACCCTGCAGACACATAGTTTCTAAATGACTCTAGGGAGAAACATTGGGAGCCTCACTGAAGAATCTGATTCAAACACAGAAACCCTACCAAGTTTTCCTATAGTGTTTACAATAATTCCCATGATATAAGAAATCATATTTTGTTCTTTAAATTTTTTTGAAGTTAATTTTATGTATCCTGGTATTCTGCTTACATGTATGCCTATGTAGGTGTTGGATACCCTGGAAGGAGTTCCAGACAGTTGTAAGCTGCATGTGGGTGTTGGGAATTGAACCTGGGTCCCCTGGGAGACCATCCAGTGCTCCTAACATCTGAGCCTTCTCTCCATCTCTCATAATTTGTTTTTTTTTTTTTTTTTTATGATGCTTTAAGGAGCATTTCCCTGGGATGAGTTAACAGGAAGGGCAGTCCCAGGTTTACTCACTATATCTGAATTTGCATTACTTGCTGTGCTAAATGTATTCATGTCTCATATTAGAGAAGTTGAAGAATAAGACACACAAATCCTTGAGTGGAGAGTTTGTCCCCTGAACTGGCCTCAACTGGTGTGTGCTGGTAAGTGTCAACACACTGTCTTCTTGTCATGTAAACTCACTTCCTGAGATAGCTTTTGATCACCAGGCAGAATTTCTCCATTACATGTCAATGTTCTGTTTCGAGACCAGTATTCAGTCTTTGGAATAAGCTATACATTCCAACTTTGTACCATCAGGAGAGCTGGTATAAAATTACAGCATAAACCTTATTCAAGTTTTTCTTATTTTTGTTCTTTAAGTCTAATTTTGATATTTACAAACCTTATTTTTAGCTAACATTTCAAATAACTTCTAATCTGAAGGTAGATTATTAATTAACCAGTGTTCACCGTTCAGTAGCACAGGGGCTAAGGAACAGTACACTGTGTGTGGGCTGCACGAGAGAACCTATACTTTCCAGAAACATACATAAATACATGAAAATAGATAAACGTTCTCTTTAAGGATCCTGGTTTGAGCATTTTCAAGAAACAGCTTTGACGTATTTAACATTGAGGGTTAATTCAATGGTTGATACAGTAAAACTTCCAGAAAGGCAGTTCCAAAAGACACTGAGAGACCAGCACTCACAAAACCACCAGGTGCTGGGCAACACCAGTGCTTTACCCATCAGGAGGTCAGAGGTCAACAACAACAACCACTGTACTGGATAGCTTTGTGTCAACTTGACACAGCTGGAGTTATCACAGAGAAAGGAGCTTCAGTTGGGGAAATGCCTCCATGAGATTCAGCTGTAAGGCATTTTCTCAATTAGTGATCAAGGGGGGAGGTTCCCTTGTGGGTGGTGCCATCTTTGGGCTGGTANTCTTGGGTTNTANAAGAGAGTGGACTGAGCAAGCCAGTGGAGGCAAGCCAGTAAAGAACATTCCTCCATGGCCTCTGCATCAGCTCCTGCTTCCTGACCTGCTTGAGTTCCAGTCCTGCATCCTTTGGGTGATGAACAGCAGTATGGAAATGTAAGCTGAATAAACCCTTTCCTCCCCAACTTGCTTCTTGGTCATGATGTTTGTGCAGGAATAGAAACCCTGACTAAGACAACCACTGAGTTCTCAATTCCTTGGCTGATAGCTTTGTCACTAAAATTACTTAAATCACAAAGAGAATAGACTTTACAGTATGATATGGGATTGCTAAGTTTTCGTTATAAGTTTTTGTCATTAAATCCAGAAAGCAATGCAAAACTGGTGTGGAATAGGAATAGGAATAGGAAGGTGACAATTCTGGGGAATTTTGAATTCTCATTTATGCTACAAATCTGTTCTTGTGCTGCTTTAGCTCTCTGGGTCCATACCATGAGTTATTAAGTTCCTCTCCTTTCTTTTACTTTTCTCATGTAAAGCTATCGTTACTTATATTCTATTCAGATAGCAAAATAGAGTTTGCTTTATTATATATTTTAGAGATTATACACTATTATTATTTAAATGAAAAGCATTAGGAACTTCTGACACACACAGAACCTGCAGTGACAGATTTGTCATTGGCAGAGATACCCTGGTGGCCCAGGGCACAGAAGGGAGGAGCATACTCACCACTGTGAATCCGTAAGTGCTCTTTCAGGTGGTGTTTGTACTTGAACGCTTTCCCACATTCAGTGCATTTGAATTTCCGATTACCCCCAGACGGTGTCACGTGCCTCTGCAAGAAAGAACTGGCATTTTATGTCTGACATTCCAGGAGAACTGGGTGTTTATCTGTTACAGACCTGACACTGTAGCAGTCATAGAGGACACTTAGCAAAAGCAGAGACATACATTTTATGAGGATCCAGGGATGGCTGTGGATTACAGATGAAGAAGGCAAGCCCTCTACAGCACTCTGTTAACAGAACAAGGACCTGACTTGAGTGCCTGGCCCACCCCAGTAGGATGAATAGCTCACGCACATTTCCTGTTTCTAAACTGTGCGGCTGTTGCTTTGGCCGTGTGTGCTCCCTGCTGTTGGGCCTTTGTCTTATTGCTTCTTGTGTCCTTACAACCTGGAAGAGGGTCTGACGTAGACCAGAAGTGGAAATACATATCAAGTGCATACCTTTGCACGACATTCAAATGCTCATCCCCTGGCACAGGATGATTTCCAAAGGCCTGAAAGACCAACATTCCATAATGGTTTTCAAGGCCTCTCGTCCACCCTTCCTTACACCACCCCCACACTATCATAGCTCCTTTCAGTTCACATCCACCAGAAACATCATCACAAAAGTGGCCATCATGATCATTGTGGATTTTAAGAGTTTGTTTTTATGGTGTTGCATCAGCTTTGATATCTGTCTGTTCTTCAGCAGGGTCCCGACAACTGAGCCAGGAGGGAGGCAGCAGGTGTAGAGTGGGTCGACTTTCAGAAGTCCTGTGGACATTTCTGTCCCTCAGCCTTCACTACGCTGTGGGTGCACAAACTCTAAAGCAGTGTGTTCCATGGTGCTGTCACTGCAAGCCTATGTCCCCTGGAGCTCCTGTCAGGCCAGCTTCTCCCTTCGTTTCTGGTTGCCTCCCACTCTCAATGGTCCCTAAGATATCCCCATTCTGTTACTGCTGATGAAATCCCTGGGCTCTCCCTTTATTCCACATTCCCTGTTACCTCTTATTATTGCATTTTGTAAGTGATGTCAAAGTCCTGAGCAAACAGGCTGACTGTTGCTTCTTTTTCTGTTGACGTTTTCTAGGGGTATCCATCAATTTAGCAAAGGCACTAACACCCTCTATGGGATAAGTGGCCTGTATTAGGCACCTACGCAAAGTCCTTACACATTCAAGTGTATGTTCCTCACCCTGTGACATAAGGAGTTGGCCACTGCTGGAGCCCAGCCTATGCCACAGCCTCCTGGTAAATGGTTACTTGTAAAGGCAGTGTCAAATTCATATTAGCTTGCTTGCTGGTAGCTGACCAACCAGGTCATTATAAAAAAGAAGAATTACTAAAGCTCCTTTGATTTTAATATTAAATATAAAGTCAACACTTTAAATGTTACTTGCTGTTAAAATAGTCAGTTTATACTTCTACTAAAGGAGCACGGTAATACATAATTAGAATAAGTCATCAAAGTTGAGTCTTCAGCCCAAAAGTTCTCAAACTTAAAGCTTTAGAGGAGGCAGCTCCCCTTACTATTGTAGATAAACCACAGTAGCTTATACTCTTTGCCTTGAAGAAAATTAAAAAAATTAAAGCTTTCCCCTAATTTTGTTAGAGCTGAAGGCAAGTGGTTTAACAGCCGATGTTTATCTTCCTACACAGACCATGTTAATAGAATATACCCCAGAGCCTCACACACTTGGAGGGATACTTGTTATGGTTTATACAAAACCATTAAGTTAGGATGGCAAGGCTTACAAGGAAGAGAAGGCTCACACACCATCCTCTCATATCTGTAAGAGTGTAGACCAGGGAGCTTCCCTGAGTATTCAAGTGCCCACCCACACTGAGGCTCCACCCCTATGCCGCCCAGCCTGGGAAGGTGGCAGCCTCCTGCCTCTTTCACTTACTTGTTCTCTTCCTGACTTATGCGATGTCATATGACGTTCAAGCTGGGTTCTGTATGCGAAGGTGTAACTGCACAGGGAGCAGCTGAAGTTGTCCTCATTCTTCTCGTGGCGGTACTTGATGTGTTCTTTCAAAGAGGTAAAGCGCTTGTAGCCTCTATCACAATACGGGCAGGTGAGCAACTGGGAAAATGCATCTGGTGCTCCTGTGGAGGGGAGAGATACTGCTACTGAAAGCATCCAAGGAATATGAGCACTCACCAGGGAATCCCTGGGCCACATCCAACAGAAGCACTTCTCTCTTTATACCTGCCTCCAAAGATGGAAGGGTGGGTGATGCCTCCATGTATGCACGAGAAAATGTGACAATAAATACAGGCTGGGTGGGTTAAACATTACACAGCAAGCAAATTATTAATTTGGCATCAATCATGGCTCTAATCCTCTCATCTCTGAACCATAATTCTTCCCTTCTTTTATGAGGTTAGCTGGAGAACGCATGTAACTTAGGACTGAGTGCACAGCCTGTACTGGCCACACAGCTGCACATCTGTGACAATTCCAGAGCTTGCTTGGCACTCACTTTTCTCACTGTAAGCTGCTGCTGCCACAGTAAGTAGTTTCCAAGCGCCCTGTGTCAGGCGTGGCCACATGACCGAGTTCACACCACAAAGGGGTAGTACACTCAGGGAGATGGTGGGAACAGCATGACTGAGAATCCTAAATAGGAATATTTTGCCACTTTCCACTACTCTGAGAAGCTTCACACATTTTATTTATTTTTCAAATAAATTAGTTCATAAGTGATATTTTACTGTAGATATACTCTCTACTCTCAATTCTTAGAAAATAGGTGACCTAAAGCACTTTGGTAACACTTCAGATGCTCCATCATAAGCACACAGTGCTGTCCTGGATTTCAAGTCCATGTGGACTAAACATCTCACTTTAAAGACCAGTCTGCAGAGGAGGGATTGAAAACCTGGACTTTAAATGACTAGTCAAGCATGCTGAAATATTTGCAAATCTGTGAGTAGAATTAAATAGCCAGAGCTCCAGACTTCATTATGGCATCTTTAGCTACTGGCTTGCAAGTACAGTTGATATAGAGTTGGTTAGGGATTGTGATAACACAGAGTCTCTTCTTTTGGAGATATATGTTATGCTTTGCACAGGACGGTGGGAAACCAGCATTTTGAACTTCTCCCTTGTCAGCATGCCCATGATGTCTTAGGGAGTTTATGTGGCTTGAATGCCAAAAAGCGAGGTCTGTTCTGGCTGTGCACTGGCATGGCCATATCCTGTGGTTCCATTAACCAAACTGCTCTGACTTCAGAGCCAGAGAGCTGTGTCCTCACTGCTTGCTATGGCTTCTTTTCATGGTTTGTCTTGTAGCCAGGAAGCAAGCTGTTAAAGAGTTGGGAAAATGACAGATTGGTCATGATATCTGGACAGATTTATTTTCATAAATCAGTACACTGGATTCTCTTAAACATGAGGTATGAATTTATTCTTTTAGGTCACTAGCAAAAACCAATAAAAAGTAAATGTGAATTTGTTTTCCGAATCATAGAATGAGGAGCTGGGGTAAATTAATCAAAACCACTAATTAATAAAAATATAATTTAAAAAAGGACTCTGGATGAAAGTAGCATGCCCAGGAGGACAATGCTCCCTCAGAAGGCAAGCACAGTAAAGAGCCATAGTGCTTGGTGCTGATGCACCTACTGTTGGTTGGGAAGACCTCTGGAGCTCCCCAGAACACAGGCTCCTGCACTACTCTTGGCTGAACATCAGAACTAGATGGTAAGACCCTAATCCTGAAGACCCCATACACTTTTGTTTCAGGACATAGAGAAATTAATCTCACACTAACTGGGAAACTTCCTGCTGGCTAGCTTTCATATACTGGAAGGTACTACAGAGGTCATTAGGGAGGGAAAGCTGTCAACCAACTTATTAGAACCCACATGCTAGAGTGCTGACCTGCCAGGAAGGATGCGCCAGCTGAGAGATGGTGGCATGACTGCTCTGGGGATAAGCAATAGCTTTTTGAGGCTTGTTCATGTCTAATTCATGTCTAATTCTGCTAACGTGGTCCAAGGCCCATGGCTGTGGAGGTCCTAGGTAGGACCCTGTTACCACTGTCTTGGTAAATGGTTAGGCTGCCAAGCTGTCTTCTAAATATTTCTGCTTATACTTAGGACTCTATCAACTGATTTGCATCTCAGTACGCTTTTCTTTTCTCGTACCATCTTTTCTCAATTTCCTCCAAAAAGTCCAAAGCTGATTGTTTGAACATTAAGCTCAATCTATCCACTCAGCTGAGAACCCTGGAAAATTAAAGACAAAGTTAAGAAATTAAAACTCCTCAAATCCTTGAAAACTTCAAGTGTCTTCCTTGTCTCAGTGCAATATGAAGAGCGATTAATTACAGGGACACTTACATATGACTGCATTTGATTACTGTTCTGGGGAGGGGACTTTGGCAGTTGACTTCGGTTCAAGCGTTCTGAACACATTTTGATTGTGTTTTCCCTTTCTTTACTCATTGGGAATTCATCCTGGACTAAAGCAGATCCAGAGAAACAACTGTGCCCAAGTTTGTGTGCTTTCAGCCAGCCCACCATCTTTTACTTGCTAAAGCAACAACAATAAACAAACCCAAACAGTCAAAGGATAGAATGGGTCAAAGTCCTCCTCACTTCTGCCAGCAGCTGCCACCTCACTGAAAGGTGACTGAAGCACTGGAGATCGCCTGGCTTGTCACTCTGTCTGTGAGTAGCCAACAACTCCATGCTGTACTGATTCTCCTCATGAGTGCCCATGACAAGAATCTGCTCCTCTTCTGTGTTCCCTTTAGTAGGAATATGCTCCCATAATAGAGGAATAGAAACAGCAACCCTTTCTTTACCCTGAGAATGAGGACCATGGGCTAAGCTGTTGTACTCACCGTTTTCGTCATGACCACTGGCTTCTGGTGTGCCCTGCCGCTGGTCTTCTTCAGGTGCCTCAGGATAAATGACGGCGGTGTCTTGTTGCTGCAGAAACTCTTCCACATTCGGATCATGATTTTGCTCATTTTCTGCATCTGAGTCGCACTCGTTGTCTTTTACTGAGAGAAACACATTTTCTATAAAAAGCTATTTTACCACCTAACTGTTTTTCAAGTTTTTCAAAATAAGAATTCATTTATCATGATAGAACATATGATCCTTCTTGAAACTGTAGGGCACATACCTGAAAGCTAAAAATGTATTCTACTTACCTTTGTAATCTATAGCGCATTTGCTTTAGATTCAAGTGCTGTGAATGCTGGAATTCCCAAAGCCCCTTATGCTTCAGAGTCATGCTCATCTCTTTACACTAAGCACAACTCAGAGTGGAGAGCTTAGAGAACTTTCTCACTTAATGATCAATCAAGAAAAATCTACCTTTGTTGTCTCTGATCACACCACAGTCACCTATCAGAACAGTTTCTCCTCTCCTCTCCTCTCCTCTCCTTCCCCCTCTCCCTCTCCCCCTCCCTCTCCCTCTCCCTCTCCCTCTCCCTCTCCCTCTCTCTCTTTCTCTCTCTGGGGTTACTGGTTAGTTCATATTGTTGTTCCTCCTATAGGGCTGCAAACACCTTCAGCTCCTTGGGTACTTTTTGTAGCTCCTTCATTGGGGACCCTGTGCTCAGTCCAATGGATGACTGTGGGCATCCACTTCTGTATTTGCCAGGCACTGGCAGGGACAGCTATATCAGGCTCCTGTCAGCAAGCTCTTGTTGGCATCTGCAATAGTGTCTGGGTTTGGTGGTTGTTTATGGGATGGATCCCCAGGTGGGGCAGGTGAGATTCCACCTCACACCAGTCAGAATGGCTAAGATCAAAAAGTCAGGTGACAGAAGATGCTGGCGAGGATGTGGAGAAAGAGAACACTCCTCCATTGCTGGTGGAATTCTAAGCTGGTACAACCACTCTGGAAATCAGTCTGGCGGTTCCTCAGAAAATTGCACATAGTACTACTGGAGGATCGAGCAATACCACTGCTGGGCATATACCCAGAAGATGTTCCAACTTGTAATAAGGACACATGCTCCACTATGTTCATAGCAGCCTTATTTATAATAGCCAGAAGCTGGACAGAACCAAATCTAAATATAAAATGTTTGTTCCATATACACCTATACACAGAGCCCTAAGAAAATTTTCTACAATATTACTAGAGGACAGTTGGGCTGTCCCCAGCTCCGAGGTCTGCTGCGCTTTCCTGTTAGTGGTCATTTTGCATCTCTTACATAAGGAATGCACCACACTGGAAGGTTGGGAGGCTCAAGAGAACAGCTTTACTTATAGGTAGGGGCAGTGCTTATAAATAGCAAAGGTTCCCCCATTTCTTCTCCAAGCCACATGTCTGGTCTCTAGGCACTGTGTGAGATGCTTCACAACTCCTGTCTATTGATCTTCACAGTAACCCCACTGTATAAGTTAAAAAAAGTGAAGCAAATGATCCTGGTCAAACCAATGCCTTGCCAGGCACCCAGGAACAGGGAGCAGGGGCTGAATGTAGGCTGGTCTGACTGTCACACTCCTCGAGGAGCAGGACAGAGCCAGACCCTGTTGTAACACACACACACACACACACACACACACACACACACACACACACACACAGCACTGCAATTTTTCCTTTTACTTGGTTCAATATCATATCGACTGACAAATTATAATAGATGTTTGTTTTTCTCACATGCCACCTCTGTATTCAGAGTGAGCTAATGGTAATATCTGATGTGGAATAGAGTCAATGTATACATTGGGGCAGGAAGAAATTCTGCTTCCTATATTCAGGTCCATTTTAATTATAATAATTTAGGAATGTGCATTCACAATAGATACAGAGGTAAATGGTGAACTTATTTTTAATTGGAACAGAGTATATATCCTAATTATAATCAGAATATTTACAACATTATATTAAACAGCAGCTATTTGTACCCAATCCAATTCCACTGAAGATGTCAGTCAAAGACTTCTCTTGAGTTTGACTGTGGGGAAGAGAGCAGTGTCTGCGCCCGGGTGCCTGTGAGAACATCCCTTCTCTAGGCCTGGGGACTGTATCTAGGCAGGCGGGTCTCCACCGTCCTCCCTTCTCTGAGTCTGTCCTCTCCTCTCCACACTTTCTTCTTTTGTTTTTTGAGGATGAGGCTCTACACTGTAGCCTCGGCTGGTCTTGAACCCATAGCCATCCTCCTGCTTCGTCTTGTGCGTGTCGGTATTACATTATAGGTATGGCCCCCCATGCATGACCAGTAGATGTTTCTTTATTTATCAACCTTTACATATATACTTAAGGATAATCATTATATGAAAAGCAATTATAATATATACAGTTTTCAAATAAATATGGAAATGCCGTCTAAGGTAGATAGTTATGAGAAAGAATTCTTCATTCGTACTTGCTGCTGGCAAAATGACAATTAGGATTTATAGAATCATAGCATAGATGCCATGTTTGTTAGTTTGTAAACCATCAAATATCCTTCCCTCCTTCCTTTTCTTGGCTTTCTTCCTTTTTTTTAATG
The DNA here is from genome assembly GCF_900095145.1 of Mus pahari. Classification (NCBI taxonomy): domain Eukaryota; kingdom Metazoa; phylum Chordata; class Mammalia; order Rodentia; family Muridae; genus Mus; species Mus pahari. The sequence continues at coordinate 2,343,336 of NC_034604.1, read as the reverse complement.
CATCTACTTCAAACATAAGAATATGCCAACTCTGTAATTTAAAAAAAATGGTTATAGTTACTTATTGTGCATATGTTCTTTGTTTTCCTTTAACTGAAAAGTAAAACAGTCACCACTTGCTAACATAATAGGAACTCTGATGCTACTGGTAACATTAGCCTTTGATATTACTGATTTTTCTATTTTTAATTATTATATCTAATGAAAAGTCTATCTGTGATTCAATTAAGTAATCTCTTTATTTATTCTTTTTCATCGCTACTTGGTGTGAGAACCTAGGCTCTTCTGATGATCATTTCAAATCCTTTAGGGCCTAGTCCTAGAGTTTTATTTATTACTCATGGTTTTATTCTTGGTACTTCATTTTATTAAAAATAAAGCTTTTATTTTTAACAAAGTAACAGAGTTCTTGTGTTTGGGTATGAATGCAATGTGTGTGAGGGCCAGAGGTCTTTGTGGGTATGTGGGTATGTGGGTATCTTCCTCCACCCCTCCCTTGTTTTGTTTTAAAGACAAAACCTTTTTTTTTTTTTTGTTTAAGACAGGGTCTTTCACAGAACCTGAACTCCGTGTTTAACTCTACTGACTCCTAGTGAGCCACAGAGATTGTCTCATCTCTGCCTTCTCAGTGGTGGGATTCCAGGTGTATACTTTTATTTTTCAAACCTGTGTTCTGGACATCCAAACTCAGGATGTCAGGCTTGTGGGCAGGCACTTTACTGACTCTGCCATCTCCCCTGCTGGTAACAGGTGTCCTGTGGTACTTCATACATGCTTACTTTGGTATTCTCCCCACAACTCCCCTTGGATTTATATCTCGTTTTCTAAGAACAATCTGTTAAATTCATTAGAACATTTATTATGTGTGTGTTTAATTTTTGTAGTTCTTTATATATTCTACATATTAATCCCTTCTCAAAATTATACCTGGCAAAGATTTTTCTGTTTATTTTGCTGCTAGTTTTTCTTTGCTTTAAGATCTAGAAGTCTCTACTCTTTCCCTCATTTTAGGGTTGAAATTTTGGTGGAAGAACTAGAACAGCTGATTTAATAAACACAGAATGCAGTGCAGTGCAGTGCTGGCATACAGTGTGATCTTACAGTGCAGTGCTGGCAAACAGTGTGAGCTTACGATGTAGTGCTGGCTTACAGTGTGAGTTTACAGTGCAGTGCTGGCTTACAGTGTGAGCTTACAGTACAGTGCTGGCAAACAGTGTTGAGCTTACAGTATAGTTCTGGCAAACAGTGTTGAGCTTACAGTGCTATGCTGGCTTACAATGTGAGTTTACAGTGCAGTACTGGCAAACAGTGTGAGCTTACAGTGCAGTGCTGGCATATAGTATGAGCTTACAATCCAGTGCTGTCATACAGTGAGTTTACAGTGCAGTGCTGGCAAACAGTGTGAGCTTACAATGTAGTGCTGGCTTACAGTATAAGCTTACAGTGCAGTGATGGCATACAGTGTGAGCTTACAATACATGTTGACATACAGTGTGAGCACTAATTGTTCACTGTAGAAGAGATTCCCAGCAACATTCTCTTTTCTGTTTTCTGTAGGCTTAGTACAAGGGCAGACTCACAGGGACAGCAATGGAAAGTATGGTCACCAGTCTCCATCCTGGGAGACACATGAGAATTCTCCCTCAGGTTCTCACGTCTAGTTCTGGAAATACAAGGGGAATGAGACAATAAAATCTATTTGCATATGGATTTTTTTTCTAGAAGACAACAACGTCCATACCTTATAACTGGTTAACCTAGAAGTTTATAAAGTAATGTGATGGGCTAGGGGTTTGGCTCAAAGGTAGAATCCTTACTTGATAACATAAGGACAAATAGAGGAGAAGAGGGGACTAATGGGGTACTCCTGAGGCCTTCTGTCCAAATTCCAAAGGGAATAAATAACAAAGAGAAACTGATTAGATAAGACTTTTCAAGGAATAGTAGATATAGCATGATAAGTTATATATTACTTCTGACCAATTAAAGGGACTGTGCTATAATATGCACAGTAATCAGATGAATCACCAAAAACCATGGAAGTGAAAAAGGCCAATCAAGAAGTTTTTACTTCATCAGTTTATTCATGTCATTCCTGAAATGATGGCAACAATGAATCGATTAGTGATGGGGGGGGGGGCTAGTGATGCCTTGGAGAGGAGTGGGGGAGGGGCAGGTAGCTAAAGCAACTGAGGAGCCTTGACATGGAAGTCTGAGCTCTGTGCCCTGACTGTGAATGCAAGTGTCAGTATTTTAGTTGTGACCTCAATTATAATTTTGCAGAATTGGGGGAAACCCATCTAAAGGGCATGCAGAGTCTCTCTGAATTGTTATAAATCTATAACTTTGTGAAATTTCTACAGATACATAATTGTGTCAAAATTAATATTCATTTAAAATAGGTAAAAATATTGGAAATTTAGAGTCAAAGAGGGAATGCCTGTTATTTTAGCCATAAGATAATTCCTGGTAAGGAAAATAAAGATGGCAAACACAGGTCATTTAAAAATCTAAAAGGTTTGCTTGTGAATGTTTGTCAGAACTTGTCAAAGTCTCTTGTCAAAGAACTCTAAAACTCACATTCTAAGGTTCATATGCATCTGTCTCTCATCATTTTAGATTGTTCATGGAAACTTTTACAGCCGTCTCTAAGGGGCAGTGAAGGACCCGCCTCAGCTTTTCCATGCCTGGTCCCAACAATACTGACCTGCTGAGGAGAACCCATGGAGAAAGCAAATGCCAGCAAATCCCTCAATTCGAACTTCAAAGTGCTAAAACTTTAACTGAGAATAAGATATTGCTCTCTGTACTTTTTCAGACTATTCTTTTTTTTTCCCTTTGTACTTTGTATCTTCCTAGCTTCTAATAATATGCCAATATCTGTGGCACAGATTGAAAATGCCTAACTTAAAACTGCAAAAGTAAGAAAGTAAGTTTTGGCTGTTAGGGCATTTTGGGCTTTATGTTTTGGCTTAGGTATGCTCAGCTGCTTCCTTTTATGCTAGTATCTTACGATCTGAAGAAGTGACAGATAGGAAAACACTTCAGATATGGAATACTCAAGCTGTGTAACCCACTGGAAAAGCCTCAGCAACTGTAGTTCATGATGTCTGTGAGGACCTGCCAACAGGGACAAAGATGAAATGCGAAGCAAGGTTCAACTGGGATGAAGAAGGCACAAACTGGTCCATGTTTCCTATCACATGTTGCTGCTGACAGCTGGGAGATTGACAGAGCAGGCACCTGTGGATGCTAGGAGGCTAAGTCCAGCAGGCATTCTGGAGATGGTACCAAAGTAGCACCATTGGAGTTCTTCTTTTACACCAGCACCCCTAGTAACTGTGGTATCCTGTGGCCTGGATGAGATGCTCTAGTTTAATTTTATGTACCAGAAAGGGGCTCAAAGAAGAGAAAAATATCAATTTCTCTTCTAGGTTCTTTTGTTCCAGCCCTGCAGTGGTTTCCAGGTAGAGACAATGATGACAGTGATCAAGGTATCTGCAAACTGGGAGTAAGAGGAGCTAAGGCCTGACTGAACAGCAGCAGTCCTCCTCCGAGTCCTCCTCTGCATCCTTCCTTGGAGGCAGCTGCAGGACTGCAGCAGCCAAGGAGTAAGTAAAGTCCCAGACCTTTGATCTGATGACTGACAAGGGGAATTTCCAGGGAACCACACATTCTGGTGAGTTCATGACAATGGAGATGCTCAGGAAAGTGACCTCATTGGATTATTAGTCAGCTCCTGGCCCTCTACCCAAACTGTTCATGTCTGACTCTGACCACAGAACTGATACAGTTTAGGTCACTACCCATTCCACTGACTCTGGGTAGTGGGCACAGGACAGATCCAAATAGTACTGTGGCTGATTAGGAAACCAAAGCCTGCAGCAAACAGCTCACTGCCTACAGGCTACCTACAACAGGATAAACCCAAGTCTAAAAAAAAAAGATCAGAAATCTAACCCTACTGCAAAAGCTCAGAAAGTTCAGGATTCAGTCCAGAATTATCTGACATAGGAAATCAGCAATATCTCAACCTTCCAGGGAAAGAAATACCAAACCACAATAGTGAGGCGGAGGCTGGGGTCATCAGTTAAACATTTTAAGGCACTGAGTTTGAAAGTGCTTTAAAAAATAAGGATAAATGCTTTTGTAGGAGATAGAGTCCAGTGGACAGTAGGTCTGAAATAAGAACTATGTTTGAAGGGCTAAATAGAAGGAAGCCTTTAAGAGTTAGCTGCCTTTGGTAAAGAAAATAGTGAATCAAAACCATTATCACATCCATGGAGGAGTTGCAGAAATTCATGCCACCATCAAGTGTTTGAAAGATGCAGGGGTGGTGGTTCCTACCACATCTCCCTTTAGCTCTCCTATCTGATCAGTGCAGGACACAGATGGATTGTGGAGAATGACAGGTGACTATTGAAAACTCAGTCAGGTAGTGACTCTGATTGCAGCTGCTGTGCCAGATGTGGTGTCCTTACTTAAGAAAATTAACACATCTTCTGGTATGCAACTATTGATCTAGTAAATATCTTCTCAGTACCTGTCCATAAGGACCACCAGAAGCAATTTGCTTTCAGTTGGCAAGGCCAGCAGTATACTTTTATGGTTTTGCCCTCAGGATATATTAACTCTCCTGTCTATGTCATCACTTAGACAGGATCTTCATTGTCTATCTCTTCCCAAAAGTAGCACATTGGTGCACATTTTGATGACATTATGCTGATTGGACCAAGTGAATAGGAGGTAGCAACTACTTTGTACTCATTGTTAACACATATATGTGTCAGAGGATGAGAAATAAATCAACCAAAATTCAATGAGTGTCTACCTCAGTGAAATTCATAGGAGTCCAGTGGTGTAGGAACATGCAGAGATATTCCTTCTAAAGTGAAGGATAAGTTATTTTACCTGGCTCCTCCCACCACCAAGAAAGAAGCACAATATTTTGTGGGTCTATTTGGATCCTATAGCCACTATACTTCTCACTTGGGTGTGTCATTCTAGTCATATACCAAATGACTTGGAAAGCTGCTAGCTTTGTGTGGGGCATGGAACAGAAGGCTCTTCACCAGGTCACGGTGGCTATGCAGGCTGCTCTACCACTTGGATCATATGGTCCAGTAAACTCTATGGTACCTGAGATGTCGGAGGTAGACAGGGATGCTGTTTGGAGCCTTTGGCAGGCCCCTATAGGTGATCCACACAGAAGAAACCTTTGGGATTTTGGAGCAAGGCTCTACCATCATCTGCAGACCATTCTCCCTTTGAAAGACAGCTCTTGGCCTGCTATTGGTTCTAACTGGAAACTGAACATTTGGTAATATATATGGTAGCCACCAAGATGCTATATGACCTGAAATGCCCATCATGAGTTGGGTGTTATTTGATCCACCAAGTCATAAAGTAGAACTTGCATAGCAGCAATTTATTATCAAACGGAGTGGCATATATACATGATCAGACCTGAGCAGGTCCTGAAGGCACAAGCAAGTTACAGGAAAAATTTGCCCAAATGTCTGTGGCTTGTACTCCCATTACAATGCTGTCTGCTGCCACACATGCACCTATATCCTTATGGGGTGTTCACTGTGCTCTGGCTTACTGATGGTTCTGCACATTTCGTAGGTACCATTTAGAAGTGGACTGCGGAAGCACCACAGCCTCTTTCTGGGAGAACCCCAAAGACACTGGCAAAGGAAAGCCTTCGCAGTGAGTAGAACTTCAGGCAGTACACATAGCCATACATTTTTCTTTTTGGAAGGAGTAATGGTCAAATGTGTGATTGTTCACAGACTCACTGCTGTAGCCCAATGGATTGGCTGAATGGTGAGGACCTGGAAAGATCATGGATGGAAAATGGTAATAAAGGCATCTGGACAAGAAGTATATGGATAGATCTCTTGAAGTGGGTAAAGGACATGAAGATACTTGTGTCCCATGTGATTGCTCATCAAAAGGTGACTTCAGCTGAGGAGTTCAGAATCAAGTAGATAGGATGACCTGTTCTTTGGAGACGCAGCCTCTTCCCCCAGCCATCCCTATCACTGCCCAATGAGCACATGAACAATGTGGCCATGGTGGCAGAGACAGGGGTTATGCTTGAGCTCAACAACATGAACTTCTACTCACCAAGGCTGACCTGGCTACAGCTGCTGCTGAATGCCAGATCTATCAACAGCAGAGACCAACACTGAGGCCCAGATACGGCACCACTGACCAGGGTAGTGGCAAATTGACTATACTGGACCACACCCTCTGTGAAAAGGACAATGCTTTTGGGTTATGGATTTGTCTTTTCTGCATGTAATGTTTGTGTCAAAACCAACATCTGTGGACTTACAGAATTGCCATCATGGTATTCCACACAGTATTGCTTCTGACCAAGGAACTCATTTCTCAGCCAGAGAAGTGCAACAGAGGGCTCACACTCATGGAATCCACTTGTCTTACCATGTTCCCTACCATCCGAAGCAGCTGGCCTGACAGAAAGTAGGTACAGTTACAGTGCCAAGTAGGTACCAATAGCCTGGAGGGCTGGTATAGGGCTCTTGAGAAGGAGGTATGTGCTTTCAATCAGCTTCTAATATATGGTACAGTTTGTTCCATAGCCAGAATTCAAGGGTCCTGGATTCAAGAGGTGAAAGGGAATAGTTCCATTCACTATAACCCCAAATGACCCATTAGGAAAGTCTTATCTTCCTGTTCCTGTGACCTTAAGTTCTGCTGGTCTGGAAGTTTTGGTTCCAGAGTGGGATGTGGTCCTTCCAGGAACCACAACAAACATTCCATTGAACTGGAAGCTCAGACTTCCCCCTGGTCATTTTAGGCTTCTGATGCCCTTAAACCAACAGGCTAAGAAAGGAATAAGCGTTAGGAGTGGTATTGATACAGATTAACAAGGGGAGGAAAATGGATTTCCTCTCCACAATGGAGGTACGAAGGATTATGTCTGGAGTACAAGAGATCTTTCAGGGCATCTCTTAGTGCTACCGTGCACCACTACTAATAACTGCCACGAGTGTGTGTCATAAGTTTGTTAAGAATGCACAGGTATGGGACCCGATCGCCCTGCGCCTCTCCTGCCCAGGAGGGGTGTTCGCCTGGCGGCTGTCCGCAGGCCGTTCCAACACCCAACACCTTTCCTCCCCGACCGAGGAGGGGTGTCCGCCTGGCATCCAGCGCCTTTCCTCACCCGAGGAGGGGA
>NC_034604.1:2321893-2336118 GCF_900095145.1 Mus pahari | reverse complement strand
CTTTCGGGATAGCATTTGAAATGTAAATAAAGAAAATAATAATAATAAAAAATAAAAAAAAAAGAATGCACAGGTATTTGTGTTTTCTGTCCTCAATTTCTTTATCATGTGATGAAACAATTAAAAGAATATCAATGTCTATCATATTTAAGTTTGAGATACTAAAAGAATGTCCTTTAAGGGACATTACCACCTATTGTAAGTTTAGAAATGTATTTATGATTGTATGAGGAATAGGTATATCACGTTAGGTATAGTTATGACCTGGTTAAATATATAATGCATTTTTGAGTATATGTGGGATAGTTATATCATGTTTAGGTGTTACTATTATCTGGTTATTGTTTCCATTTAGAAATTAATCATGTGATGGCTACTCTTGGTTGTCAATTTGGCTATGTCTGAAATTAAGAAATGAGGAATTTTTGCTTAATGTGAAGTAAACAGATCCACTTCTAATTTGAATTTTTGAGGTGGGAAGACACACTTTTAACTCAGATCCATTCTGGGCCACACATTCTGCTGGAATCCTCTATAAGGACATGGAAGAAGGAAGCTTCTGTTCTTCGCCTGCTTGCCCTCGCCTTTCTAACAAGTCGATCCCTTCACTGGCTTTAGAGCCTATCTCTTCAGGATTCTAGCATATACTGAAGACCAATCGAAGTATCCAGCCTTGTGACTGAGCAACTACAGGATTCTTGGACTTTCTGCTTACAGCCAGGCATTCTTGGACCAGCTAGACTGCTGCTTGCACCTGCAAGTAATTCCAATAAATCCTCTTCGTGCTTGTGCCACCACCCCACATGCACGCACGTACACATGTATATACACACACATACATATTTATATAGGTCATCTGCCATGTAGCTACATAGCCAGTATGAAAAAGCTAGCCTGAGCTACATTAGGAATAGGGACTGGAAAGGTAGCTCAATCAGTGAGGATCTCTAGGACCCACCTGTGTAAAACATCAGTCAGTGTTGTGATGCATGCTGGCAACCCCAGCACTAGAGGGAGCAGGAGCGGGACAGGAGGATCCCTGGAGCTTCCTGAGTAGCTAGTTAGCAAATAGCTGAGCTTCAGATTTCAGGAGACTCTAAAGACAAAGGATGGAGCGTGACAGAAGCAGCAGAATCTCCCCATGTGCATGCGCACCCTTTACATAAACATGTACACATCATACCTGTTGTCACACACAAATATCAGGCAGAACAACTGGAACATACACCTGGCAGTGCCAACAAGATTTCTGTATCCTTTTGCAGTAAGGTTTGTCTAAAAATCTCATCCTGACTGGGTTAGCCACAATTCAAAAATGCACCTATTCCAATTTATCAAGTTAATACTAAAATCTATATAAAGGAATTCAATCAAAACTAAAATAAAGTACAATATTAAATATACTAAAATGATCAAAAAGAAGGTATGGAAGTAGAACAGAAAAGTGAAAAAATGGAAAACAATAAAATGTTAAAATCCTAAATCCAAACATCAAAAGTTGCGCTGACAGACACTCTAAACAAGGTATTACAATACAGACCTCTCAGATTATATGGAAAACCAACACATCCATCACCCAAGTTCCACTCCACCACCTAACAATAAGGGCAGTGGAGGTTAAAAAGGATGAAAACTGCATCGCACAAGCATCAAACCAAAGAAAGCTGGAGTGACTACGACATCAGACAAAGTAGTGTGTGGAGCTAAGGATATTGCAGAGAAATACCCCATGACGACACTCAATACAGCAGGGAAAATGTAACATGCACAGGACATAATAAGGGAAGAAGTCATGTGCACAGGACAGAGACAAACCCACAGCACCAGAAGGAACTCCTCTCACACTAACACTGATAACTGAGTAGATGAAAAATCAGCAAGGATAAAGAGTGGGTCCATGGCTGGGCAGTGGTGGCACATGCCTGTAACCCCATCACTTGGGAGGCAGAGGCAGGCGGATTTCTGAGTTCAAGGCCATCCTTGTCTACAAAGTGAGTTCCAAGACAGCCAGAACAGCACAGAGAAACCCTGTCTCAAAAAACAAAAAAAAAAACAAAAAAAAAAAGGAAGAAAAAGAGTGTGGCCATCATGACATAAAGCCAGCTCTAGTTGGAACTTAACAGAATCCACACCTAGCAATACAGACACACTCCTACTGGTGCACACCTGATTTGTTCATGAAGATACAAAATATGCAAGATCATTACGAGCTAGTGAAGGATAAGGTGCTTGCCATGCAAACATGGTCATCTGAGTTTAACCCTAGCAGCCATATAAAAAAAGCTGGGTATGATGACATGTGATTGTGACCTCAGTTCTCAGGAGGCAAAAGGGGGGGGAGCTGGAATTTTTGGTTTAGTCATACTATCATACAGGTTCCAGGCCAAGGAGCTGAAGGGGTCTGCCATCCTATAGGTGGAACAATATGAACTAACCAGTACCCCCAGAGCTCATGTCTCTAGCTGCATATGTAGCAGAAGATGGCCTAGTTGGCCATCATTGGGAAGAGAGGCCCCTAGGTCTTGAAAACTTTATATGCCCCAACATAGGGGAAAGCCAGGGTCAAGAAGTGGGAGTGGGTGGGTAGGGGAGCAGGGCAGGGGGAGGGTATAGGAAACTTTCAGGATAGCATTTGAAATGTAAATAAAGAAAATATCTTTAAAAAAAGAGCCCAGGTGGAAGTAGGCTAGTACTATATTACTATATATATAACAAAAAAGAATTAATTAAGAAAGTAATTAAGAAAGGCACCTGAAAATGACCTGCAGGTTGCCACATATATAAGCACACATACTACGTGCACAAACAAACACACATATACATGCACACAACACAAAACCACACATGTACACATATATAAACACATACACACAGATACATATATACACAATACAAACATACAAACACATGTATACAAAGATATTCAGGATACAAAATAGTAAATTTTAAAGACTGAAGTTCTACACGACGCATCTCTATGACCACAGTGGATTAAACTAGACACCAGCATCAGAAAGCTGCCATGTGCGACTGCAGACACAGAGATTAGCATATTTTTAAAGAATCCATGGGTTGGCACCTGCGAGCTGAGGCTGTTCCACAGCCAGCTCTGCATGGGTCCTGCCAGAAGAGACCTGTTCTCCCAGGAGTGCTTTCACTCCCAGGTTCAGAGGTGAGAGAGCCACTTTCTCTCCAATCACTGTCTGGAGCTGGGCAATGAGGAGCACACGTGGCGCAAGAACAGTGGAGCAGCTGGGACAGGGTCCTTCCAGTCACCATCTGGACCCAGAGCTTGGGCTGTTCCAGAGTCCTCTGTACACAAGTTCTGCCAGGAGAGAGCTGGGCTCCCAGGAGTGCTGACATAGGCTTACAGACTCACAGGAGGAACAAACTCTAGCCAGAGACAGCAAGAACATCTAACACCAGAGATAACCAGATGGCGAAAGGCAAACACAAGAATCTTACAAACAGAAACCAAGGCTACTTGGCATCATCAGAACTGAGTTCCCCCACCATAGCATGTCTTGGATACCCCAACACACTGAAAAAGCAAGATGTAGATTTAAAATCACATCTCATGATGCTGATAGAGGATTTTAGGAAGGACAAAACGAAATCCCTTAAAAAAAATACAGGAGAATACAGGTTAAAAAGGTAGAAGTCCTTAAAGAGGAAACAAAAAAAAAATCCCTGAAAGAATTACAGGAAAACACAACGAAACAGGTGAACGAAATGAACAAAACCATCCAGAACCTAAAAATGGAAGTAGAAACAATAAAGAAATCACAAAGGGAGACAACCCTGGAGTTAGAAAACCTAGGAAAGAGATCAGGAGTCATAGATGCAAGCATCACCAAGAGAATACAAGAGACAGAAGAATCCCAGGTGCAGGCGATTCCATAGAAAACATGGACACAACAGTGAAAAAAATGCAAAAAGCAAAAAGCTCCTAACCCAAAACATCCAGGAAATCCAGGACACAATGAGAAGACCAAACCTAAGGATAATAGGTGTACAAGAGAGTGAAGATTCCCAATTTAAAGGGCCAGTAAATACCTTCAACAAAATTGTAGAAGAAAACTTCCCCAACCTAAAGAAAGTTGCCCATGAAGAGACAAGAATCTTACAGAACACCAAATAGATTGGATCAGAAAAGAAATTCCTCTATCACATAATAATCAAAACACCAAATGCATAAAACAAACAAAGAATATTAAAAGAAGTAAGGGAAAAGGTCAAGTAACATATAAAGGCAGACCTATCAGAATTACATCAGGCTTCTCGCCAGAGATGATGAAAGCCAGAAGATCCTAGGCAGTCATTATATAGACCCTAAGAGAACACATATGCCAGCCAAGGCTACTATAACCAGCAAAACTCTGAATAACAATACATGGAGAAACCAAGGTATTCCATGACCAAAACAAATTTATACAATATCTTTCCACAAATCCAGCCCTTCAAAGGATAATAAAGGGAAAACTCCAACACAAGGAGGGAAACTACACCTTAAAAAAAGCCAGAAAGTAATCTTTTAAAAAACCAAAAAGAAGATAGCCACAAAAAACATAATTCTACCTCTAATAACAAAAATAACAGGAAGCAACAATGACTTGTCCTTAATATCTCTTAATATCAATGGAATCAATTCCCCAATAAAAAGACATAGACTAACAGATTGGTTAGAACCTAACTTATTGCTGCATATAGGAAACCCACCTCAGGGACAAAGACAGACACTACCTTAGAGTAAAAGACTGGAAAACAATTTTCCAAGCAAATGGTCCCCAGAAGCAAGCGGAAGTAGCCATTCAAATACTGAATAAAATTGACTTTTAACCTAAAGTTATCAAAAAAAGGTAAGGAAGGAAACTTCATACTGGTCAAAGGAAAAATCTACCAAGAACAACTCTACTCTGAACATCTATGCTCCTAATGCAAGGGCACTCACAGTCATAAAAGAAACTTTACTAAAGCTCAAAGCACACATTGCCCTGCACACAATAATAGTGGGAGACTTTAACACCCCACGCTCATCAATGGACAGATCCTGGAAACAGAAACTAAGCAGAGACACAGTGAAACTTACGGAAGTTATGAACCCAATGGATTTCATAGATAACTATAGAACATTCTACCCTAAAACAAAAGGACATACCTTCTTTACAACACCCCAGGGTACCTTCTGCAAAGCTGACCATATAGTGTGTCACAAAACAGGCCTCAACAGAGACATGAGCATTGAAATAATCCCATGCATCCTATCAGATCGCCATGGACTAAGGCTGGTCTACGATAACAAAATAAATAATAGAATGTCGCCCAAAACGTGGAAGCTGAACAACACTCTACTCAACGATACCTTGGTCAAGGAAGAAATAAAGAAAGAAATTAAAGACTTTTTAGAGTTTAATAAAAACGAAGCCATAACATACCCAAACTTATGGGACATAATGAAAGCAGTTCTAAGAGGAAAACTCATAGCTCTGAGAGCTTCCAAAAATGAAAATGGAGAGAACATAAGCAGCTTGACAGATCACCTGAAAGCTCTAGAAAAAAAAAAAAAGAAGCAAATTCACCCAAGAGGAGTAGACAGCAGGAAATAATCAAACTCAGGGCTGAAATCAACCAAGTGGAAACAAAAAGAACTACACAGAATCATCCCAACCAGGAGCTGGTTCTTTGAGAAAAATCAACAAAATAGATAAACCCTTAGCCAGACTAAGTAGAGGGTACAGGTACAGTATCCTNCTAGGAAAGAGATCAGGAGTCATAGATGCAAGCATCACCAAGAGAATACAAGAGACAGAAGAATCCCAGGTGCAGGCGATTCCATAGAAAACATGGACACAACAGTGAAAAAAATGCAAAAAGCAAAAAGCTCCTAACCCAAAACATCCAGGAAATCCAGGACACAATGAGAAGACCAAACCTAAGGATAATAGGTGTACAAGAGAGTGAAGATTCCCAATTTAAAGGGCCAGTAAATACCTTCAACAAAATTGTAGAAGAAAACTTCCCCAACCTAAAGAAAGTTGCCCATGAAGAGACAAGAATCTTACAGAACACCAAATAGATTGGATCAGAAAAGAAATTCCTCTATCACATAATAATCAAAACACCAAATGCATAAAACAAACAAAGAATATTAAAAGAAGTAAGGGAAAAGGTCAAGTAACATATAAAGGCAGACCTATCAGAATTACATCAGGCTTCTCGCCAGAGATGATGAAAGCCAGAAGATCCTAGGCAGTCATTATATAGACCCTAAGAGAACACATATGCCAGCCAAGGCTACTATAACCAGCAAAACTCTGAATAACAATACATGGAGAAACCAAGGTATTCCATGACCAAAACAAATTTATACAATATCTTTCCACAAATCCAGCCCTTCAAAGGATAATAAAGGGAAAACTCCAACACAAGGAGGGAAACTACACCTTAAAAAAAGCCAGAAAGTAATCTTTTAAAAAACCAAAAAGAAGATAGCCACAAAAAACATAATTCTACCTCTAATAACAAAAATAACAGGAAGCAACAATGACTTGTCCTTAATATCTCTTAATATCAATGGAATCAATTCCCCAATAAAAAGACATAGACTAACAGATTGGTTAGAACCTAACTTATTGCTGCATATAGGAAACCCACCTCAGGGACAAAGACAGACACTACCTTAGAGTAAAAGACTGGAAAACAATTTTCCAAGCAAATGGTCCCCAGAAGCAAGCGGAAGTAGCCATTCAAATACTGAATAAAATTGACTTTTAACCTAAAGTTATCAAAAAAAGGTAAGGAAGGAAACTTCATACTGGTCAAAGGAAAAATCTACCAAGAACAACTCTACTCTGAACATCTATGCTCCTAATGCAAGGGCACTCACAGTCATAAAAGAAACTTTACTAAAGCTCAAAGCACACATTGCCCTGCACACAATAATAGTGGGAGACTTTAACACCCCACGCTCATCAATGGACAGATCCTGGAAACAGAAACTAAGCAGAGACACAGTGAAACTTACGGAAGTTATGAACCCAATGGATTTCATAGATAACTATAGAACATTCTACCCTAAAACAAAAGGACATACCTTCTTTACAACACCCCAGGGTACCTTCTGCAAAGCTGACCATATAGTGTGTCACAAAACAGGCCTCAACAGAGACATGAGCATTGAAATAATCCCATGCATCCTATCAGATCGCCATGGACTAAGGCTGGTCTACGATAACAAAATAAATAATAGAATGTCGCCCAAAACGTGGAAGCTGAACAACACTCTACTCAACGATACCTTGGTCAAGGAAGAAATAAAGAAAGAAATTAAAGACTTTTTAGAGTTTAATAAAAACGAAGCCATAACATACCCAAACTTATGGGACATAATGAAAGCAGTTCTAAGAGGAAAACTCATAGCTCTGAGAGCTTCCAAAAATGAAAATGGAGAGAACATAAGCAGCTTGACAGATCACCTGAAAGCTCTAGAAAAAAAAAAAAAGAAGCAAATTCACCCAAGAGGAGTAGACAGCAGGAAATAATCAAACTCAGGGCTGAAATCAACCAAGTGGAAACAAAAAGAACTACACAGAATCATCCCAACCAGGAGCTGGTTCTTTGAGAAAAATCAACAAAATAGATAAACCCTTAGCCAGACTAAGTAGAGGGTACAGGTACAGTATCCTAATGAAGAAAATCAGAAATGAAAAGGGAGATGTAACAATAGAATCTGAGGAAATACAAAAAAATCATCAGATCCTACTACAAAAGCCTATACTCAACAAAACTGGAAAACCTGGATGAAATGGACAATTTTCTAGACAGATACCAGGTACCAAAGTTAAATCAGGATCAGATAAATGATCTAAACAGTCCCATATTCCCTAAAGAAATAGAAACAGTCATTAATAGTCTCCCAACTAAAAAAATGCCCAGTACCAGATGGCTTTAGTGCAGAGTTCTATCAGACCTTCAAAGACGACCTGATTCCAATTCTCCTCAACCTACTTCACAAAATAGAGACAGAAGGATCTCTACCCAGTTTGTTCTATGAGGCCACAGTTACTCTGATACTTAAACCACACAAAGACCCAACAAAGAAACAGAACTTCAGACCAATTTCCCTTATGAATATTGGTGCAAAAATACTCAATAAAATTCTTGAAAACCAAATCCAAGAACACATCAAAATGATCATCCATCATGATCAAGGAGGTTTCATTCCAGGGATGCAGGGATGGTTTAATATACAGAAATCCATCAACATAATCCACTATATAAACAAACTCAAAGACAAAAACCATATGATCATCTCGTTAGATGCTGAGAAATCATTAGACCATGTCCAACACCCGTTTATGATAAATGTCTTGGAATAATCAGGAATTCAAGGCCCATACCTAAACATAATAAAAGCAATGTACAGTAAACCAGTAGCCAACATCAAACTAAATGGTGAGAAACTGGAAGCAATCTCACAAAAATCAGGGACTAGAAAAGGCTGCCACTCTCTCTCTCCCTAGTCTTTAGGCTCTTGTCATCTCTGCTTTCCATTCTTGATGGGATGGCTGTACCTTAACTCTAATCCAGAATAAACTCCTTCTCCAATAAGTTGCTTTTGTCAGAGTAGTTTATCACAGCAACAGGAAAGAATCTGTGGCACAGGTCATGAGCCAAGGAATGCAAGTACCCTCTGGAGGCCAGAGTAGGCCTGAGCCAGAAGGAAATAAAGTCCTTTACAACCAACAGGAGGGAATTTCTGCCAACATCTAGGGAGAGAGAAAAAAGAAAGGTCCTCCCTGTGAACTTCCAGAGGAAGTATGTGTAGGTTTTACCCTGCCGAGGCTGTAGTGGCTTGAGGTAACTGACTTGTACAGTTTGAACCATCAGATGCATGGTGATTTGTCCTGGCAGCATAGAAGACACACGTTGGATTAAACACTGTTAGAGCAGGGAGAAAGGAATGAGAACAGCCAGTTGCTGCTTGCTACAGGGAAGGTTTTGCCTTGCTTCCGTTTTGCTGCTTTAGTTTTTCCAGACACGGAATTTGAAAGCCAGTGATCCTTGGAGGCCATAGAAAATACAGAGGGCACTGGCCATGGTAACTGCTCTCCAGATGTTTCTTTATGGATGGGCAAGGATGGATGATCCAACCACCCACCCATTGCTAGCTCCCTTTATGAAAGGCATATTTAATGTATGTATTTCCTGTTGGATTTAGCAGAAAAAGATGATAGACTGCTTTGGTTCTACAGAGACATGGCTTGACTATTGGTCTTCCAGTTAGTTAATGATAAGAGTTATGCAGATCTATTGTAAGGATAGAATGAATTATGTACTGAGTAAAGTGATTGATGATACAGCTGTTCACAACACTCAGCATTGGAACTGAATGTCTGTACCTTCCCAGTTCTTCAATGTTTTAGGTAAATGATGACGTGTTTCTTAAAACCCAGCCAGACCTGATACGAGGTCCTAGGAAACTAAGAGAAAGTTTGATTTATACTGACCCCCACTTTGAAGTCTTTTGAGATCACCCTAAATGTAGAAGCAGATCAGGAAGAGTGGAAGGTCACAGGTCTGAGAACAATTGATCCTCCCACAGGATATATATAAGCTGAATTGCTAGTTTTCAACATTCTCCTTCTATCCTATTAACAGTTTATTTTTTTAAAAAGTTGAAAATTTTACTTTTGTCAGAGAATCAGAACCTAAAAAACAATATTTTATGCTTATTTAGAGCAGCAAGTTTAAAGGCCTTTAGTTAAACTGTTTCTGGTTTTTGTCTTCCCTTTGCTCAGCTTCCTGTCAGCAGAGCCCATTAACAAGCACTATGGTAAATATGACATCACCATTACTCGAAAGCAAGGCCAACCTGCAGGCTTCTATGACTTTTACAGGCTTCCCCATGGCCTTTTGTTTCCTGGTTCAGAAACCACTTTAGTATCTTATGATGCATTCAGATGTCCTGATCACAATCTACTCCAATACCCTATACCTCAACCTTTTAGACTGTGACAAGCGGCTTCAAGACTTTGTGCTATGATTCTGACACTTTTGGAGAACACTGGACACTTACTTTGTAGCAGGCAGCAAGACCCACTTGAACCTCTCGAATGAGTATGTTGATACTTCACTTTCTAAGAGAAGACCCCTGGGAAGCAGTGCTAGGCCCTGGTCCAGCATCCCATGTGTGGCATGTCCCCATCTCTCATCACTGCTGATCCTAAGAGCTTGGTAACCTGGCTGGCTAAGATGTCTGCCAGCTTTCTTCAAACTACTTATGAGGATGGGTTTCTCCATAATTAATTAGTAATGGAATAGTAGAAGTTCTTTTAGATATGAAAATACCTTTTTCTTACTAATTTTGTTTTCAGTTTACCCCATTTTGGTTCTTGATTGAAGCAATTATCAACATGGAATCTGCCTATTTCTTTACTTATAAATTAAATTAGAATTCTACCACAAAGAGCTGGGCATTTCTCCCATCTTTATTTAGTGTTTCTATCCACATGGATACATTCATAATTCCAGTGTTATTATTTTCCTGCAAATATTGCTCTAGATCGAGTTTTGGAAACTCCTTTATATTGGATTCAAGTTCCTTTGTTAAGTTTATTTATCATCCATTCAAATGAATACCAATGCATTTTCAGCAGAGCTTGGAAACATAGGTATAGTGATGTCTACGTATATACCTCAGCTGAGTTTTAGTATTTATTTTAACATTTTTCTGGAACATAAGTTCATACTGATGATTATAATTCCAACTGACCACAGGCTCCATTCTATCCTCACTAAGAATTTGGCCCTTGCATTGACAAGAAACTAGAAATCCAGAAAACTTCACTGAGCAACTGGCTTTCTCTAGTGTCTGTGGACACTTTTGCATCTCCTTTACCTTATCAGCAAAGCACATGGATCTCTTTAACACCACAGTGTGATCGCATCATGTCCTCTAGAAGTTAGGGTGACCTGAGACCTGCCGTAAGTGAAGAACACTCAGACAGCACAACAGGCAGCTCTGATCAGGAAAAAGAGCCTGCCTCCAGCAACGTTTGCTTGGCAGGGTGGATGCTAGTCTGTAAATCATGCTCCTTTTGTGGTGACTCGAATTCTGTTGATATTTCAGAAACAGGGTGATTAGATCAGCTACATCTAAACTGGTAGCCTAATATTTCAAATTTCATAAGAATAGTTTTGCAGAGCCCTTAGTCAATTTAAGGATAGGAACCCTCATTGCCTAAAGTTTAGTAATAACTAACTGAATGAATCACAAGGTGTGCCCAGCCTTGCATTTAGAATGAGGAAGGGTTTGCTAAGGATTATGCCAGTGCTGTATTGAGAAGTCTGGGCTGCCCTGGCTCAGTGGGTGGTACTCACATCTGCACTGCACCTCCATCACATGGATACAGGACCTCTTGCCATGGCAAAGCTGGTGTAGTAATGAGCACTGTGCCTACACTGCTGTGGGCTAGGCTGCCTGTGGCTGATGCTGACACTGATATTTCATGTGGCCAACTGTCTATCAAAGGGACTCAGAATTGTATTTTAAATGTGCTTTTGGCTTTCAGTTGGGCAAGGCTGTCTAAAACATGGTGGAATAAACACAAATCTTTAATTTTTGAAATTAAGTGAGCATTCTCACTTTATAGAGATTAGAAATATTTTATGACATAACTGTGAAATTACTTTGTTTCTAGAAATTTTAAGTCCTTGAGAATATTATCTATTATTATCTATAACATGGTGCGCACTAACAATGGGTCAATAATAGTTATATAGGATGAATATACAACTCTCTCTATATTCAGTGACTTAGAAATTGACTGTAGGATTGTGTTGAATATATATTTTTAGATAGCTTATATACTACAAATGAAAACTTATTGATAATCTATCTCTAGGCTAATTTTGCTAATTTCATGTATGCATATTTATAGTGTGTTTGCTTTAGTCTTCATGTATAACTGAAGAAACTGCAGGAAGAGGACATGTAACTGCACAGTTGTCCATACCTCTTCTTTCCTATATCCTTCACTGTCTTTGTTATCTTGTATTAGTCAAGGTTCTCATGAGGATTTATTAGAGCAAGTCCAACAATGGCTGTCTACTAACAAAAAGTCCCAGAATCCAGTAGTTGTTCAGTCCAAGAGGTTGGATGTCTCAGCTGGTCTTCAGTACACACTGGAATCCCAAAGTAGGCTCTAATGCTGGTGAAGGAACTGGCTCTCCATTGAGAGTGAGAAAAAGCAGGCAGAGAAGAAAAATCTTTCTTCCATGTTTTTATGTAGGCTGAAAACAAGTGTGGGAAAGACTAAAGGTAAATCTTCTCAAAAGATCTGGATTAAAAGCGTTTCTTCTTGCTTCAAATGATTTAATTATGGAAAAAAAAAATCTCTCAAAGGAGCATTCTGCTGCTTGGGTTTTAGTTAATTCCAAACGTAGTCAAGTTGACAACCAAGAAGAGCCACCACAACCCTCTTCCGTTCAGACATCTTCTTGTACTTGACATAGAGAAGGCTCCTTTATCCGAAAATGCCCTCAGCTCCTAAGTTCCTCTCTCTGAACCCAGAGCCTTATGCAAAGGGTGGTCAGTGTTTAAGGAGCCAGCTACACCCTGCTGGCCTTCAGAATGGTTTCTAAGAGGCAGCTGTCACTCAGTCTGGCCTCTCTACAGCCACAGTCTCAAGTATTTGTCTCTGTCACTGTTCCTGTCTTGAGTTTTTGTAAGTTTGACTTTGATGCTTTGTGGTATAGGCTTCTCTGGACTTATTCTATTCAGGGTATAGTTTTATATCTTTTGCCAAGTATTAGAACATTTAAGCCATTTCTTTGAACATTTTTCCAGCCCTGCCCTCTTTCTCCTCTTTTGCTGGAGAGCTGACACCATAAACATCAAATGCAAAGGCACACAGACTCTCTCTCTCTCCCTGCTCTCCAGAAAGCCGAGCTCCTTGTCCTACCCACACTCTCAACTACTCTTTACTGTTCTTCCTTCCCCTACTTTTTCTTGTGTTCTAGTTGCCATAGTTTCAATTATAACCCTTCATTCAGTGCTTCTTTCCATCCTCCCTTTGACTGGGTGGGGCTTTCTGGGCTTGTGTTACAGCCATGTTCATAACTGTTGACTGTTACTATGATGGCTTAATTCCTAGTCAGAATGTCTAACACTAGTATCACTAAGGTCTGAGTGTCTACTGCTTTTTTTATTCAAAGTCCCTTCTTAATGGTCACAAGTCATTTTTAAAGGAAACATGGATGCCTTTAGTCATCATTTAAAGAGACAGACAGCAGCTCTTATTTACGTAGGCAGCAGAGAGGCAAAGGAAAATGCCTTCCAGAACCCTCATTCAGCACTCAGCATTTGTTCCCTGACAGGAAGAAGGCTGATCCTAACTGCAAAGCAGGGATGAACTCAGGCTCCCCACGCCCTGCACTCACATCACCCTGGGCAGGAAGGCTTCATTCCTGCCTCCAAGAGCTTCTACTGGAAACTTGTTTGAGTGAATGCTCTTGTAATCTTGACTCTCCAGGAGGCTCCTCTGCCTTACTCAGCAGGATGGTGGAAAGCTTTGTAGCCATTTGCTTTTGTCTCCCACAGTGTGGGAGGAGGTTGAGAGGACTCCTCACTGAGGGTAGAAGACAGAGTTTCCTGAGGAAACTGTAGCTCTCTCTGTGGTATTTAGCTATAGTTCAACAGTTACTGTCCAAAGGTCTGATGTCTCACAAGGCTGTTGCTCTCCTGAATACAGGCTGAGGAGAGCATGAGCCACTGTGTCATGTGCACACCTGGTGAGGTTTTGGATGCTTCCCTAGCACAGGCTCATCTAGGAGAGAGAAACAGTGAACAGAGAACCTGGGGACTCCACTGCACTGCCATTATCTGGCTTCTTTTGTATGTAGCACACACACGCACACACACACACACACACACACACACACACACGCGCACACACACACACACACACACATATGCACATAGACACTACTCTTTAGTAGGAGGAACAGGTAAAACGTCTATTCCATTCTTCTAGATTCAGAGATTGCTATAGTTTTTCAAAAATAGTTGATAAGGGATTGAATGATTATCTTTTTAAAAAATTTTTCTTTTTTTTTTTTTTTATTATTTTCTTTATTTACATTACAAATGCTATCCTGAAAGTTCCCTATACCCCACCCCCACCCCTGCTCCCCTACCCACCCACTCCCACTACTTGGCCCAC
>NC_034604.1:2311690-2321033 GCF_900095145.1 Mus pahari | reverse complement strand
TAGCTGAGTAGTACTCCATTGTGTAAATGTACCACAGTTTCTGTATCCATTCCTCTATTGAGGGACATCTGGGTTCTTTCCAGCTTCTGGCTATTATAATTGAATGATTATCTTACTTTACTAGGTCTGAGATATTTTACGCATGGGCTAATAAGACTTAATATTTTTTAAGCTGCTGCATTCTATTCATGCTTTAAGGAAAGATAAATACTGCAGAGGTAGCTTTTACATAGCTCATATTGTGTAAGTGTGTTACAAGGGTTACACAGAATGTCATATAAAGATGAATATAGCAATTTAAACAATGTCCAAACAGTGCTATATAAAAAATAACAAAGAACTAATGCTTTCAAAATGAAAGGAAATCCAAAGAAAGGCAAATGTTTTTTTTCTTGAGGTCAATGATAAGTCAGGATTTCGAGGGAAACAGTTCTAAGGTATCAATTATTGACACTTACTGAGCATGAAGTGTGTGCTGGGCATCAGTGGAGAGATACAGATCTCAGCACGTTACAGTCCCTACCTTTCACAAGTTGTGTCATGGAGCATCAATAACCCAGTCCCAGAGCAGCTATGGACACTGACAGGCGAGGCGTGTCCACAGGACCAGGGAAAGAGTATGCAACAGAAAGGGGAAAGGAGGCACTCACTGCAGGCAGAGGGAGCAGGGCACAGGAGGGTCAGAAGGAAAAGAAGAAGGAAGGACAGGAGTGCTACCAGGTCCATGCGGGCTGGTGGCGGTCAGGTGCTAGCGTCTGCACTCAGATCCATAGGCAGCCAGGAGCTGCAGGGTGAGTTCTCATCTCTGCCAGGAAGACACCCATGCCCCAGGCAGCAAGGCCCCCCACAAAACACGGCTCTCTTGTTTTTTGATTTCAAGCCATGTTCATAGTTGTTAAGGCAGTTTTACCACAGGGGCCACATCACTGTCATTTTAGTGCAGGTATCTAAGATCTTTTTGGAACAGTGAGAACTGATAGACAGGAAAAATGTCATCCACTATATATGTCTACTTCTGATTTCCTTCTGTAAACTACAGATAAAACATTTTTTATTTCTACCCAGATAAATTTTTATGGGATAAGTTAATAACAAATATAAGCAATTAAACAAAGAATAAAAATAACAACAAAAAAAAAAGCTAAGAAACAAAACAAAAAACCCAAACCACCACTTAACCCCTCCAAACCCTACTCACTAGCAGCCAGGGTTTCTTTACTGACAAATAGGAAATTAATCATAAACTGGTCTCATATCCATTCTTGATAACATTCTTCCAGAACGGGTAGGAAAACTGGTTAACTCTACTATAACTGGTTATTTAACATGATTTTCTATTATATTTATTTTTGAAGACACAGACAGATCACAAAAATAGTTGAATAAATGTATTAAAAAGTGGTGTCAGGGCCAGGCTGGGAGCTCAGTGCAGAAACTGGCACTCACGCATGACGTTGCAGGTTCAGTTCCCATCACTGTTAAACACAACACTCCACCCCCTAGCAACTACTGACTTGACACAGCGTCACAAACAATAGTCTAATAAAAGAAAGCTAGAGCCAGGCCCCAGCCCCATCCTTCGTTTCCTTCAGCAATTATTCTGGAAGTCATGAGGGAACTAGTCATGATTAATGACAGGCTCAGGAAAACAAAAGCAAAGATGGCATAGATGGTGCAGAAATAAACAGCTTGCAAGTATGGGGACCTGAATTCAGACCCTCAGCTCCCATGCAAGAGCTACATGCTGTGACCAATCTGCATTTAATCCCAGCATTCGATGGGCAAGGAGAAGTGGGCAGACTGGAAGGTCCCCAGCTCCCTGGTTTGTCAGTCCAACACACCAGCAAGCTCTAGCTTTTGTGAGACACTGTCCTAAATGATAGGGTGGGGAGAGTAAAGGAAGATACCAGATACCCATTTGTGTCTTCCACATGCGTGCCACACACTTGTGTGAGTATCTGCACATACATGTGCATATATGCACAATCACATACATGAAAAATAAAAGAACAAAGCTATGTAACTTTGATTTCCGGATGACTGAGGGTAATGAACACCACCACTCACTTCCTGCAAATGTCAGTACAGATGACAATGCTTTCAAAACTCCCTACGAGTAAGTGCTCTCTTTGAAAACCCACTGGGAACTCTACACTTCTTGCCCTCCCTATTCCCTTCTCCGGACTGAACTATGGCTCTCGATCCGTCTCTACGCTGCAGCCTTCTTTCCTACTTTCAGACAAGTGAAAGCACTATTCTATCTGCACTCCTGTACCTCCCTCTGCAAATAAAAACAAAAGTGCTCCTACTGATTTCAATATCTTCACATGTTACCACTCAGGCTTTGCTGTCTTTAATCTCGTTCTGCTTCTTAGACTCTGGATGTTCCTATCACAACAGGCCCAAGATTACAGTGATGCCCCAAGGCTATCATGCATTGTTGATATGAAGTCACAGAAAGATACTTTACTATTATATTATCTTCCAAACTCCATGTCCCTGTTCTAATTATAAGAAAAATCAGACTCAAAACAAGGATTCTGTACAAGATACTTGACGCGTTCACCTCAACACTGTCAGTCATGGGAAGAAAGGGATGGCTGAGATATTCTCTCCAACAGAGGAGATGAAGGGGCATAGAAACTACAGGCAAGGTGACACCTAGAAGGAGCCTGGAACATCAGTAAAACTTGAAAGTCTAGAGGTAAGTAAAATTCTTCTGTTTCCTGAGTGTGATGGTCCTTACGCATTGTGGTGTCCTCTCGTACCCCAGCACTGAAGTCTGTAATTTTCCACTAGTCATGCATGCCTAATCTTACTTTCTAGCTCTTACTGTATATGGGGATTACTATAAACCAGTTTACTATTTAGTTTATTTGTTTTACAATATTGGGAACTCAACCTAGGGCCTCACACAGTCCGGCAAGTCCTCTACCATCATGCCCAGTACGTTACTATACTGTATTCAGAAAACTTGAAGATTACCCATTACTCATTCTAATATCTATTTGTCTATAGATTCACTGTTAAGTGTACGTCTGCATTGTTTATAAATGACAGCTTTTTCCTCTCAAATCCTCACTTCTCCTGATGAACTTTCTGGTCTTCTTTAGTGGGAATGACTCAACAGACGGCCAACTGAGTAATGGCCACAGTCATCCTTAAATTGTTTCTGGTCCCAGAGATGTGCTCTTGTCAGTAAGGAAGTGTTCACTATCCCGTGTTGCTTGTTTTTATGAAATCCAATAAATTTTACTAAATATATCCCTTTTTCTTAAGAGAGTATTTGATTACTCTGAAGTCTGTTACAGTGACAAATAAAAACTACCTCCGATGTTACATACAGCATTCTACATATACACACACACATTTTTTTCTCATTTTGAACATTTGTAAAATTATTCAATTTTATGCACATTTGCACATTTTATTGTATAGCTAATATTTAGTCTGGGATTTTAGCATCTGTATTTGAACTGAGTATTTTATTTGGTTTTAGATATGGCAGTATATTTAATAAAGTGGGTGATCATCTTTCACATACTCAACTTCAAAGAATTTGCCTAAGACTATGATGTTTATGACCTTGGATATTTAATAGAACTCACTGATGATATGTCCATCAATGACGCTATAGATTCCATGCAGGAAGAACATACTAACATATAGAAAATCTTACTGTTATTTGGTGTTCGAGTCTATATACTTTAATGCATACAGAGGCTCATGTAAGGACGTTAGCATCAGAATATAAAACAGTTCGGTCATTGTTCCATGTCCTGAGGGCTAGTCAAAAATGATCATACTCTCTCCCAGGTCCTCATAAACAATGGTTTGTTATTTATTAAAAGGTTTCCCTATTAGAAATGTCAAATGCAATCATTACAAAATGTAACCTTGGAAATAGACTTCTTCCATTCAATACAATGCTCTTGAGATCTGCCTGTGCCTATGGTTTGACCTTTATTATACCATAATGTTCTGGGCTACACCACAGTTTCCTTACCTTCCATCTGTGAAGGATGATGGGTTTCTGATATTTAATTTAGCTGTCACCCTGATTTTCTGTGGAAGACATGCAGGTATGCAGCTGAGCACTGTGGGGTGGTTTCCTCAGCTGGTTGATTTTCTACATAAATGACATAGCCCTGATGAGAGTGCTATGTTGGAGGCCTATACATTATTGTATTGCTGTTTCTTCCTTCAGGTATATTCCTCACTTGAGATATTTGTTAATGTATTCTCCAAGTTTTAAAACTACTTTATTTATTTAGTGAGTGTGCATCTGTACATGTGCCACAGTTTGTGTGGAAATTAGAAGACATTCTCTAGAGTTGGTCTCTTAAGTTCTGTGGCTTGACCTTAGGGTCAGGCCATCTTGCTGACCGTACCAGCACATTTTCACAAATGTGATCTATCATTAAGTGGTGACTCTGTCTGTGATAACAGTGTCTCATTCACATTCTCTAATTCTCAGTACCACTCTTTGAGCCCCTGTCCTCAGAGCTAATGGAAGTCTTTTGTAGTTGGAATAAAAGTCAGTATAGTCACCCTGTGACTTCTGATTAGAGTTGAACTCAGGCACATGGAATCACTGATAGATGATGCTGTTCCTTTGACCACTTCTGTGGGTTTGTGGTTTCTTTGTTCCTTCTGTCTGTTGTTTGGTGTTTTCATCCTGATAGTATTTTGATATTTTGTTTCATATATTTTTTCTAAGTTTTTTCTTTGTGAGTACCATATTTCTTATAGTGTTTGGGGAAATTTTTATGTCTTTATTTGTAAAGGATAGTTTTGCAGGGTATAGTATCTTGTCAGGTAGTGCTTCTCCTTCAGCACTTGTGGTATACTATCACAGTTTATCCTTGCCTTTTAAAAAAGTTTCTGCTTAGAAATTTTACAGACTTGTTTAGTAGTTTCCCTTATGTGTAGTGAGTCATTTTTCTTTTGGAGCTATCAGCATTCTTGCTGTGTTTGGCTTCTGTTTTGACAGCTAGGGCTTTTGGCATTGTGCTCTGTTTACTGAGGGGCAAATGCACCAGGGTGTGTATATTCTTTCCTCTGTCTGTCTGGAATCATACTTGGGCTGTATTTGGATGGGTCATCAGCTCTGAAAAACTCTTGGATTTTCCTGCTTCAGATGTTACTGTGGTGTATTCTCTAATTACCTGGAATTCACAACTATATCAGACTACAGTGTCTCCTAACCTGTTCTATATATGTCTGTTTAAATTTCACATTGTGTATAATTTTCTCTACCTTATTTATTCTTTAACTCTGTTAAACTTGCTGTTAAACTCATTTTGGGTTCTTACCACTTAATTATTATAGTTTTGGAAATTATACTGTCTTTAACATATTACATTTACTAAATTTAATTTTAGATAATTTTGCACATGTATGCAATACACACATACACTACTGTCATCCCAATTCTCTAACTTTCCTGTTAATCTTCCTTCCTGCCCACAAATCCCTCTTTTACATTTCTGTCAATTCATTCTATTCTGTGGCCACTGAGATAAACCAGGGCTAACTATATGCCCATGAGTTTGGAGCTAATAATTTATTATATTTGTAGTTAATTTCCAAATTGTTTTTTTAACAAGACAGAGCATTTTATAATCAAAATAATATGAGTTAGATTTTTTGCCTCTTTTCTCGTTTTTGTTCTTTCTGATATTCCTGTCTGTTTACTAAATCACTGGGAGATTTCTGTAGCATTAGGATGAAGGGTGTGCTTAATAGCTACAGATTCTTGTCATGCCTATCCTTTAAATTCAAACATGGCATAAGATGCTTTAGGTTGCAACTCAGGAGTGTGAACTGGGGCTTCAATGAATGCACAGGAGGGAGTATGGGAGCCACTTCTCAGAGAGTCCTGCACTTCCCGGATGCCTAGTCAAGTTTAATTTGCTAACTTTGGCAGGCACACAGACAGTGCGGGTGCTTGTTTTCAGTTGATGGTTATACTAAAGATACTCCCATAACACATATTTGTTCCAGGTGTTTGCATACTGGATTATTTTATTACATTAAGATATCATTTATTACTTTATAAATTTATTGTTAATTTAGGTATTCCAATATGAAATGAAAGATAGATACAAGCATTTCAACAGTATGAAGAAAGCTCAGCTGGGTTTAGAAAGTTCTATTAAATTCCATGTATTTTAGGTTCTCTGCAAACTATCAAAACAACATCATTCTGATTTAAAATCTACTTTAAAAAACAAGTAAGACATCTAATATTGGCTAATATACAAGTAAATTTACTGCTTATTTAAAACTTTTACCCAGTTTGTCTTTTTACTTAGTACAAAGTACAAAGAAGAAGACTTTATAAGGAGCTTCACTCACCATCGTCTTGCCAGCAGTTCTTGGCACCGCCCCCCCTGTCACTGCTTCCTGGTAATACTGTCTGGTCTGCTGGCAGTTCATCATCTGGCATGCCACCTTCACAGTCAGCTGCATCTGTAATACTTTCTTCTTCCACAATATGGAGTTTGTCTTCATCATCGGAATCTGAATTTGCTTCTACCACAGTATTATAATTTGAAACTGCAATATAAAGGAATGAATAGTTAAAATACAAATTAACTTAAAAACAGATTTAATAGTTGTAAGACCATAATTGGTAAGCAACTCACTTGGTAGCACATCTAGATCCAGATTGTCACAGTGACAAACATCAGTGTCCACACTTATTGAAAACTCACATAATGTATAAATCCTTTGCAAATATTAATACATTTAGTTTATATAATTAAAAAATTAAGCCTATAACACAGAGATCTCCAGATACTGCTTATATTCCGATTCTACATGTAAGAAAGCCAGGAAGAGCCAGCCAGTCACAGAGCCAGGATTGGGAACCCAACAGTCTATGTTCTGTGCTCTCAAATTATGTTACACATACTCTTTATCTGTATTGAGCTCATTGTGAACAATGCCACCATGTACAATTAGGCTTCAAGTCTTTACAGGGGTCGTCTTTCCTAATAAAAATACATCATCATGAAAATTACTCCAAGAAATATACACTGTGCAGCCATATGCAGTGCATATTAATCCCACAGTGACTTTGGAAAGTTTCAACTCATTTGGTCAAATTTGTATGTTATAAAATGTCTAATGAATTTTAATGAACTTAGTATCAGAATTATGAACAGTTGTTTTGAACAATTTCCATACTTTGTTGAGCCTGTGAGATATAGCTGACAATGAGACATTTTAAACAATCTAGTACAAGTGAAGTTTCCCTTTGAAGTTTACAAGGATCATGCTGGTGGCATGATTGGTACCTAACAGGATCAAGTCACTGAAAGACCTTGTTTCAACTATTTGCACAAAGATCACTATTTGCCACACCTGAGAGGAAGGGAAGAAAAGATTTTCAGTCCGCAATTCTTCTGAATTACTGCCCGTTATTCTTCCCCTTGACTCTCAGTCAGCTAGTCATTACTGAGAGAGAGTAACCACCCAACGCTTAGATGACAGGCGGCCAGAGCCCTCTCCCCAATAAGCACATGTCCTCATTGTGGGGGTGTGCCCCATAACCATACTCAACTATCCAGATGTACACATACTACTGATAACATGAAGATAAACCTGAAAGCATAACTAGGTATTTTAAAGGTGAGAGAATATTAGCAAACCCCCCCAAATTGCTTTGTAGGCTGTGGGAAGACCCAGGGTTCACAAAGTACTTAAGGTGTTGTTCACTTATATCAGGATTTTTTTTTTTACATTTTGAATACAAAGAAATAATTATTATGTTAATATTTTAGCATAAATACATTTATCTAGATCTTTTCCTAAGAAGAAATGGTTTTCTTTCATTATAAAATACATGCCCATCTTATTAAAACTCAAAATAAGGAAAAGTACCCATTTCCCCTCAATATACATTATAAAGGTTGAAAAACCAGCCAAGTGTATTGTTTCAATGCACTAGGCACACATGATACTGATTGTTATCACATTCTTTATCCTAGTCAACTATAATAAAGATCTTATATTGCTTGTGCCTGATATATACTATGAGCACACACACACACACACACACACAGCACAATAATCTACTGTTTGGCTACTTTATAGTGTGTGGTTGAGAATTTTCCATGTATATGTACCTGAAACACAATTTTCTCCTGGTGCTGGCCAAACAGCATTCCATTATGTAGGTACATTTTCCCCCTAGTTTTTGAGAAAATTCTTTTCCAGTGGCTAACATCAAAATAGCGCTTCTTTTTCTGGTGTAGTCTTGCTATGAATCATCCCCAAGGGCCTGTGGATTGAAAGACTAGACATTGGTGGCATTCATTTGAAAGCTCTGGATATGGCTGGAGGGGATGGGTCACTCCCCATGTCTTCTTGTGCTCGTGGCTTCCTGTAGAATACTGCAGATGTTGCTGCTGCTGCTGCTGCTGCTGCTGCTGCTGGACTGTTTGTTTAGATCCACAAGGCCAGCCAGTTACTGAGTGCTCCAAAATACTGACTCAAGTGTTTTTCCTCCTTAAAGTTGTTTTAGTCAGGGATGTGGCCAAAGTGACACAAAAGCATGCAGCTATATCAGATTTCTCACAGTTTGTAGGTCAGGAGTAAACTGCTCAGTAGACAGTGTTCATATGTCACTCTTCAAAGTGACTTTTTAACCACTGCTGAGATATTACCTGAGAATTTCTTTAGTACAGATGGAAACATGGGGGAACTCTTTGTGAGAAGCCAAAGTATATAGCTGGACCAAACTCTATACTATGTACAGCGTTAGACAAGCAGAATGAACAGTGTGGGAAGTTAGGAAGGAGATTTTCAAAACTGGCCCATGGCTCTCACGATGGGCACAGTAAGGTGCAGCAATGTATGTGCATGTGCAGAATGGGGGCTTTGCAAATGACAAACCATCATATTAACTTTCATTTTTGCTATCAAGGCTTCCTTATTAGTAACCTCTAACATGGCTTGTTAGAGACATTTCATAGCTAGCTAAATCAGCTGGCTTTGACTAAGGCTCAACAAGTTCTCAATTCCAATAATCCCTGGCTATTCAGAAGAGATGAGCCAACTGCAGAATTCTCACTCGCTTGTTTACAATGAGAGAACACACACTGACAACTCCATTTCCTACTACTTGTTGAAGGGAAGTGCTGGCACATTTTGGGGAATCCAAATTGGCCACTGGTCAGAGTGGTGGTGTTCTTACTCTTGATGAAGTAGTACTAAGCATTATTGTACTGGCTGGTTTTGTGTCAACTTGACACAGCTGGAGTTATCACAGAGAAAGGAGCTTCAGTTGGGGAAATGCCTCCATGAGATCCAGCTGTAAGGCATTTCTCAATTA
>NC_034604.1:2291050-2311615 GCF_900095145.1 Mus pahari | reverse complement strand
CTGACCTGCTTGAGTTCCAGTCCTGCATCCTTTGGTGTTCAACAGCAGTATGGAAATGTAAGCTGAATAAATCCTTTCCTCCCCAACTTGCTTCTTGGTCATGACGTTTTGTCCAAGAATAGAAACCCTGACTAATACAATTATCATACTTAGATTTGTTAGCTGTGGGTGGTTTGGGTAACGTTTGATTATATATTTAATGCATTATAAACAGAGTGCTTTATACTTAGAAATTTCCTCTAAATTTGGCTTTAGAGCCCAAGTGCATTATATTTTAATATTTGTTTTTGTAGCTTGTATTTTTCAGACTCCCTTTTGACCTACACTGCAGGGTGTTCCAAAGATCATCTATCCCTTTCTATGGCTTTCCTGTTCTCCATTATGATCTGCCATTGTGATATGAAATATATGCTGAACAGCCAAAACATAAAAACAACATACATGTAAAATTACAGAGCATACTTTGATATGTAGCATAAATCTAGAAAAGCACCTCAGGCAAGAGGAATTGAGTTCTCCATTTTCTGCATCTGTCCTTTTAGAGCATGGGGACTTGGACAGTGCATTTCCTTAAAGCACCACTGAAGTACACAGGCTGTTAAGAGTCCAGACCAAAGGGCGAGTCCAGCATTTCAGTCTTCTGCTCATTGAATCTCATTTCATCTTTGATGAAAGTAACATACAGCTTGGTGAAAGGACCATTTCGTTCATAATTCTGTGTGACACATGCAAAACAGTCACTTACAGCCTCACTTCATGAACTGTGTTAATAGTGGCATCTCCAAAGACCTGACAGCAGTAAAGGGTTCGGAACCCAGAGCGACCACAACATGCTTTACAGTGGAATGCAGAGTGAGTCCAAGGTGCTATGGAAAGTTCTTGCGCAAGCTGTGTCACACACAGTATTTGTTCTAGATATACAACAGCAAGCACACATTGCACACAATGGGGACAAACCCCACCTGAAGCCCCTCAGCTCAATTTTGAGACGAATGACCATTCTGACTACAGTGTTTTAGTGGTATCACAATGTTTCTTGCCCATACAGAAACAAAATACTATTACTCCTCAGCATGTAAGTATCAATCTAGTATTATCTTTGGATTGTGCTGAGCTATTTGATTTTTAAAACTGCCATTTGAGTTGCTTATTTGAGTTCATGATATAAATGGAAAATGGTCTTTGGCTTGAGATAGAACAGAATTCCCAATGGTTTCTGGAAGAGCTGCAAATGTATTTCTTCTGTTTTGTACCATGTGTTTCTGTGACACAGCATTACAGAATACACAATGATAAAAATCAAATGGTGATGAAGTCAGGAAAGCACTGTGGTGCCACAGGACCAGACTCTCAGCCCAGACTTCATGGGAAAAGAATCAAGAACATCAAGCTCATTAGTAAGTTAGTCTTTAATAAGTTAGAAAACTATATGTATGCCAAAGAATTATTTTTAAATACACCCTTTGTGATTTGTCTTCTGAAAGTCCTCAGTTTGTATACCTAGTGAGGTGGCTTGAACAAAATGTCCCCATAGGCTCAGGCATTGAACATGTGGCTACCAGTTGGTGGCACTGTTTGGAAAGCTTATGGGGGATGTGCAGTCTTGCTAGAGGAAGTATAATCTTGTATACTGGTTTTGAGAGTTAAAGTTTTGTTCCACTTCCTGTTTGCTCTCTCTGCTTGTAATAAGAGATGTGATCCCTCAGCTTCCTGCTCCAGCTACCATGCCCACCATTACGGACTGATACCTCTCTGCAACTGGAACTGCAAATAACCTCTTCTTTCTTTAGGTTGCCTTTGGTATTTTACCACAGCAATAGAAAAGTAGGCAAATTCCCTACATTCTATGGTTATATACCAGGGTCATGTAAAAATATCCTGAGTAAAAAAGGGTCATGAATGGAATCCTTTATGAAGCCTTTATGTACAGGTTCATTAGTAAGTCAATACAAATATAACATGTGTATGATCAAGTTGGGGCAATGAGTATGCCAATACCTTCAAGTGTTATCACCTCCATGTGTTGAAAACCTTATACCTTGTCTCTAGCTGTGGTAGACTAGGGCTGGCTTACTGTGCTACAGGGAAATGCAGTTACTTCCTGTCCTCTAAGCATACATTAGACTCCAGATCACCATTACGAGAGGTATATTTTCATTTACAGGTGGTCATTCTGCTCCGGAATTTAATTAAAACGATGGACATTAAGAAAGCAAGGATAAAAGAAAAGACAGTTTTTCAAAGTTTTAGAGAGATGATTCAGTGGTTAAAAGTACTGCTTGCTCTTCCAGAGGACCTGGGTTAGACTCCTAGCACCCACATGATAGTTAAAACTGTCCACAACAGTAACTGGGAATCCAAAGCCCTCTCCTAGACTCCTCTCCCTGGGCACTGCATACACATAGTGAACAGACATACATATGCAGGCAAAACATCTACATAATAATAAAATAAAAATATTTTAATATGACTTACAATATATAACATGGCTTTCAGTAAGAAATGGAATGTCTAATGCTTTCTTATCACCACATGTGCTTAGACCACTGGCTTACAGATGGTATTAAAGAATCTTGTGTTTGCTGTGGCTTCACCCCTTACCCTCCTCCCTGAATCTTTAGTGCAATTACAAGAAGCGGGCCCTCTGCCTTTCCATATGGTGGTCTACTAATGTTTAGAGAAGATGGGAGAGCTGCATGAGGTTAGGCAGTTCTGCAGTGCAGAGCTGGACTCGAACATTGCAGACCTTACTATGTGCAAAGCCTCCTGCCTGAAGACTATTGTGTAGTGATGACTGTTAAATATATTTGTATCTTCTTTGCCCTAGGGCTACTCATTTACACACTGAAAAACTTGATATTGAAAACATTTTCAAATGACAAAAGAATGTAACCACAAGACTGCACAATAACAGTATACTATTGAGTAATATCATTATTGATAAAGCCCTTTCAAAAATTTCCTAAGTTATTTAATTTCTTGAACATGGCTTTGTTTTAACTAAACCAATTACAATTCTCCATAAATCCTTTCTTTAAGTGATATAGCGATATATTTGGTGATAATGAAAACACTCAATAGATTCCACGCCTAGGGTTTCAGAATGAGGAAGATAACTGCAGCCTCAGTCACTGTACAATCATCTCTGTGCTTCAGAAACAAAGAATGTCACTGAAATGGATCACCGTGGATGGTAACAGCACTCAGAGCACACAGAGGAAGACACTATGGAGGTAGGAGAAGAAAGATTGACTTTGCAGTTTTTGTCAGATGATGTATGAAACAAGCCTGTTTTAACACATGCTTTGGTATGCAAAGGCTTTCCTTTCTAATTTGTGCTTAACTACATCTTATCCATTCCTTTTTAGCCCCTCAAAATACTCATCCACATAGTGTTGCATGTAGCTTTCAATCATGCTGCTGCCCTTGCCGGAAGCAGCGGCTGCACTACGAGCCCCCCTGGCTCTCTTGTCCCTTGTGGCTTAGCTCCGCCAAGCCACTAGTTCTGACATGGCTTCTCTTTTCTTTTTTCTTTTTTTCTTTCTCCTTTTATTGGATATTTTCTTTATTTACATTTCAAACGTTATCCCCTTTCCAGGTCTCCCCTCTGCAAACCCCCTACCCCATTTCCCTTCCCCCTGCCTCTATGAGGGTGCTCCTCCATCCACCCACCCACTTCTGCTTTCTAGCCCTGGCATTCTCCTACTGAGGAATGAAACTCCCTCAGGACCAAGGGCTTTTCCTCCCACTGATGTCCAACAAGGCCATTCTCTGTGGCTAGAGCCATGAGTCCCTCCATGTGCACTCTTTGGTTGGTGGTCCATCCAGGTGTCTGGTGGTTGACACTGTTGTTCCCCCCCTCCCCATGGGGCTGCAAACCCCTTCAGCTCCTCCAGTCCCTTCTCCAATTCCTCTGTTGGGGACCCAGCAATCAGTCCAATGGTTGGCTGTGAGCATCTACCTCAGGCTCTGGCAGAACCTTTCACAGCCATATCAGGCTCCTGTTAACAAGAACTTTACAGGATCTGTAATAGCATCTGGGTTTGGCGACTATATATGAGATGGATCCCCAGGTGGGGCAGTCTCTGGATGGCCAATCCTTTATGGCTTCTCTTTTCTATCTGCCTTTGTTCCGGGATCAGCGGCATTACCCACTCACTCCTGGGACCTTTGAATCCGTGGATAAAGGACACTTAGACAGTTTTATTATTTTAGAATATGCTGGCTAGCACAATTGCTGGGCACAGAATCTCCTGCCTAAAAGACATGTCCTCATCTATTGTTATCTCCATTTCTCCTCCTTCCCCAAACTTATCAGATAGCCCCTGCTAACCTCTGCTGCTAGCAGAGGCTGTAGGCCTTAACTGCCCCAAGGCCTGCTTTCTTCTCATTCTGAAGCATTGCAGAAAAAGCCATGTCTCTCTCCCTGCATCTGTCTTTTTCTCCTCAGACCCAGAAGTCCCACCTGTACCATCTGCCCAGCAATTGGCTCCCGGCCTCCTTCACTGATACACACACAAAAATCTCATATTCAAACTCAAGTTGTTTAACATTGAGTTTATAGAATGGATGACATGGTTTTCAGATGACATTACAACTAGACTCTAAACAATCCAAGGATAAAACCATAATTCTTTCAGTTAGGAAATATAGTACTTTGTCTAACTAACAAATTGATAGACTAGATGTCATTTATATCTCATATTGTGTAATTTACTTAGTTGTCATGGTTTTGTTCAATTTATATCTAGGAGAAAAGTTTTTTGTTTATGTATTTTATTGGACAGAAAAGGTGAGGTGTAAGGGGAGGTGCTGATACTAGGTCTAGTTTCCTAATTGGCTCTTGATTTTTGTCAATAAAGAAGGCCAGGAGCCAATTGCTGAATGGAAGGTACGGGTAGAACTTCCAGGTCCCAGGAGGAAAAGGCAAGTGCAGGGAAAGAGAGGGGCTTTTCTACCATGCTTTGGAAGGAGCAGCACGCAGCAATCATCATATATGGTGTTGGGGCAGCCGGAGCCTGTGACTCTGCTTTGGGCAGGTTGCCAGAGATGTCTGACATGAGCAGAAAGAGAGATAGAGATAAAAATTTGTTAAGGGCACACATTTCTAGGCCGGAGGTATTTGTGTTCAGCAATTGTGCTAGCAGGTGAGTTCTAAAATCATAAGGCTGAGTGTGTGTTTCTTATCCATAGATTCAAAGGTCTCGGGTAGGACTG
The DNA here is from genome assembly GCF_900095145.1 of Mus pahari. Taxonomy (NCBI): domain Eukaryota; kingdom Metazoa; phylum Chordata; class Mammalia; order Rodentia; family Muridae; genus Mus; species Mus pahari. Next base: position 2,306,398 of record NC_034604.1, on the reverse strand, counting down.
GTAATGCAACCCCTCCAGGAGTAAAGGTGGGTAGGAAAGAGAAGCCAGGTCAGTGCTGGTAGCTTGATGGAGCTAGGCTGGGAGGAACAAAAGGGAGCTAGGAGGGGCTGGTAGAATGGTCACAACTCCTTTTCTAAGGTGGTAGTTTGATTTTAAAATTACATGTAACAGCATAGAAGAAAGTTAAAATCTTACTTAGGAAAGTCTTAGTACAAATAAAGATTGCATGTAACTGTTTGGTCATGAGATAAGACATGGAGGCCCGATGTCTTGTGTTAGAATGGTGCTGAGAACAATATAAAGTTCAGTGTTGTATACTAGGAAGAGAAAGGTGCAGAAATTGAATGTGAACATCTACTTGTAGGGATGAATAACATTTATATAGACATGACGTACATATACAAACATATACGCACACATACGCATGTGTGTACATATGTGTGCATGTCTGACACTGTGAAGATGGTACCTAGGATTCTGCCTTCTGTACAATAGGCACAGACTCATTTGCAGGTTCAATATGGGGCCATACTTTTCTCAGTGAAGAAACGAGACAATTTAAGTAAATGTTATTGGCAGTTCCAGAAAAGGGGGTGGAGGTGCTCCCACCAACAGACACAATAGGTAAATAGAAAGAAATACAAAGAAAGAAAAGGAGAGACCATCTGAAAACTCATGGGTTAGATCAAGTTCTGCACACGACAGTATTCCAGGAAAGAGATGGACATATCTACTATACTTGGTGCACATTGAAAATATGACTTGACCTGGCTTTTAACCTCAATGACAGATAACACTAATTTATTATCTACACACATTTCACTATATGGGGTAATAGTATACATACTTAATGTTAGATATAGGTAGCATAATGTACAAGGTCCAATTATTTAAGTTTAAAAATAAAACAAAAGAAGGCATAAAACTAGTTGTTGGTCTCTCAAGTATTAATCAACCATATCAGGTTTAATAATGGCAGTGCTTTCGAAACTCAGGGAGCGATATTTCATTACTCTGTAGATAATGTCTTTAGTCAAAGGTACATACTCAATTGATCAGTAATCATAAAATGTTTTTATGTATTCGACTATAACTCCAATGAAAGCCTGCGACTGTGAGCCCTCCTCTGCAGAGGCCTGGTGTTTTTCACTGTCTTCCTGTGAAGCTATTAATAGAATAAAAACTGACAGGCCAGGCAAGTGGCTGCCATCACCTGCGAAATCCTAGCTTTTACTTTTTCCTTGACTCTACAGAACAAATGCTAGGAAGTCACAGAATTTGTCTTCAGTGATCTCAACCCTTATGCCGATCTTTACTTAACCTCCATAGATAAATGGTATCTTCATAATTTTAATAGAATCTTTGTGATTTTTTTTTACCTTGTATGAACTTGAACTTATAAAACAGTAGTGTGACAACCCCAAGTATGAAACAATTAAAAATAAAAAAGACTAATTAAAGCAAAACTCTAGGACATGTCCTGACAAATCTATGCAAAATTCTGCCCTTAAGAATCAAATAATACAAATAACCAACAGACTACTAGACTGCTGAGAAAAACTAAGAAACACACTAGTCAAATATTAAAATGCAGTGGGCTGGAGATACAATTCATTACAATAGTGCTTACCTAGAATGTGAGGGTCCAGCAACCACAGACAGAAACACTCATGAATAAAAGTTAATTTAAAAAGCAAGTGAAATTAAAGTAACTGTAATTATAAAGGGATTTTATTAATTTTATATAAGTCCAAGCAAGTAAATTTGATACTGTAGATGAAAATTCTCTATAGGAAAAGATAGATGGATATAGTTTGTTTTACAGAGGAGATAGCACATGAAGACACATTAGAATCAAATTGGGACATTGCCAAAAAAGCTGACTAACCATCCCCAAATTTCCAGAGCCTTCCCTAGGCCTTCTTCTGAGACCCATAATTCCTGTGCTTGTTGATAGAGGACACAGCAGCACCCCAACGCTTCCCTGAGGCAGCACAACTGTAGGCTCAGCTCTGAAAAGGGTTCTCAGGCATCTCCCCTTCAGATGAGCTTCAGTTCACTAGTCACAGCTCAAGAAAATGAAAACTGGCATTAATTTACTGAAAGAATAAGGCAAACACTGCTCAACACCAGGAATCAGATGAGAGACTTTATTAACACAGGAACAGACAGAATGACTTCTATGGAGTTGAGAAGGCATTTGGAAGAATAACTTATCATTCCTTGCTGATATCTCTGTAGGAACCACAGTAGGCCTGGAGAGACAGCTGCTCAGGTGCTGAGCACATACAAGTCCTGAGTTTGATCCTAGAACCTAAGCAAAGCTGGGCATGACCGTGATAGCCAGTGATGCCTGCACTGAAGAGGCAGATGAGGGCAGAGGATGGATGGATGGCTGCCAGCTCAGCTCTAGGTCCACTGAGAGATGCTGTCTCACAGGAATAAAGAGAGTGACAGGGCCAGATACTGACATCGTCCTCTGGCCTCTCTATATGTAAGGCTCTTGAACCTTCACATACCATACACACATCACAGTCAAACACGCAAACACTTTCACACAAGATACAGTAATAAACTGAACTTTATCATGTTATTTATTTATGCATTAGACATATTTATAAGATAAAAATCCTTGTTATTATTAACAATGTTCTAAAACAGTTAATTTTTAAAAAGAATAAATGAAAAATTATACTGAAATGAGCAAGTGAAATTTATTATTTGTAGGTAGTAAAATATTTCTGAAAAATTCAGAAAAATAGGACTAAATAAACATTAGCATTTAGAAAACTGGTAAACACTTGTGAAAAACTGAAAAAATAATAACTTTTTAATATGCCAACAACCAGCTGAAAATACAGTGGAAGGAAAGACTCCACTAATATGAACTAAAAGGCAGTCCAGGAAGGAAAAGCGAAGGGATAAGAACGGCTGTCATGGAAACCTGTATTCTACTGAAAGTCAAGACAAGTGCATGAAAGGTACATCTTACTGGATAAGGATGGTTTCATCTTATAAACACACCAACTCTACCTAAAATAATCTCTAGCAGCACAGCTTTCGTGAACACACTAAACATGGCATCCTGGCTGCCACACGGGAACGATTCAGACTCAGGGACTGCACAGTGCTATCTGCTCAGACTGCCTGGTTCAAATCACAGCCCCGTCATGTGCCATCCACGCCATCTTGCAAGTGTCTTACGCTTCTCATGTGTCAGTTTCCTCCTCTGTAAGATGGGAATATGTATCTAGCATAGTTTATCATACTGATGGAAACCATATACGCAAAACTCTATGCACATGGTCTCAAGAACATTGTTAGTATTATCTGAAAAATAAAAATATTCAGGAAAATTCAGAAAAATAACAGCAACAAAAGTCATGGGAGAATGCAGACTTGCCACTACTGGCAATTGTACCTTCAGGAAACTTTCACAGGCACAGGCCATTTTGGGAAGTCATGGGCTCCACTACAGTCCAAAAGTAGACCCCAAACACAAATTTTTAAATCAATGCAGGAGACAAGTTTTCAGTTAAAATCATGTGGGAAAGGTAAACCCTGAAACTTGTAACTCATTGTTTCCACCACAGTGAAATCTACACAGATCGGAGGGTTTCTCCTTGTGAGCCACAGATAAGCCAGAGCCTTTCCAGCTTCACAGTAAGAAAGGCACCGTCATGCGCAGTGCAGACCCCAAGGTCAGAATTATCTACAAGCACTGGAAACAGCCAGTTTCTTTACGATACAGGAAACCCCTTAAAACACCTACAAGGAAAAGATTAGTCACTCAATAATAATATACAAAGTGTACACCCTGCCACAGAGGGAGGTGCTGTTTCCCTAATTGGTTCTTGATTGTGTCAATAAAGACAGAAGCCAATTGCTGGGTGAAGGGAAAGGTGAGACTTCCGAGTCCCAGGAGTAAGAGGAGGGCTGAAGAGAGAGAGAGATCTTTTCAGCCAGGTTTTGGAATGGGAGGCACGTACAACCATGCAAGATCTCGGGCGGCTGGAAACGGAGGCCTCCACCACTGACAGTTGGCTGAAATAGATTAGCTGATAAGAGCCCGGCAATTGTGCTATCTGGCTAATTTTAAAATATTAAAACTGTGTAGTGTTTTTCATTTGCGGAGCTAAGGTGAGCGGGGGGGGGGGGGAGAGGGAAGCCGCGGCGGTTGTTGGCAGCTTGGCATTGCTAGCCAAAAGGGGCTGGCAGGAGCATGATCTTGGAACTACGCTGAGAGCTTGGCCCCAGGAAGGCACTAGCATGTTTTTAAAAATTACATGCTACACCCAGCAGCATGAATGTTCTTCAGACATGGAAAGGAGAGCTGTACTCCTCATAGGAATACACAGGAGGATCTACCATTACTAAAGTCACCTCCACACACACTTCCAACTTTTTTGCTCTCAAAATGATCTTGATCTCAAGATTCCTACTTTTTCCAACTCTATAGCTCAGTTTCTTTTGATTGCAAAGTTTCTTAGAAAGTTTTAAAATGAGTTTCTTCCCCCTTTTACCTTGAACACACATGACCTTGAACTAGCCGTTGTCATGGCTGTGAAGGACAGTGACACACTTGATCTACTGCATACTGGTCACAACCCATGACTCTCCTTCAGAAAAGCACCTCTCTCCTTGGCTGGGCTAGGGTTGACTTACCTCCCCGTCGGCTGCTTTCTTATATCTTTTATCTCCTGAACTTCAATCCATCTCCTCTCTCTCCAAATGACACTTGTTGACTGACTTTATATCCTAGCCCAAATTTTTATATCCTAAAACACTTTTATAACACTCGCATACAAAATACTTAAGAGCTCCATTTCAGTGGAAACCCACCATGGCCCAAACTCAAATTCTGGCCTTTCCCAGTTACCCCCGTCTTCTGTAAATGGTAATTCCACTCCTGCTGATGTCTGTATCCAGGGACCTGTAATACTCCATTGTCCCCAGTTGGACTTTGGCTACTCTCTTTCTCTCAGGCCTCCTGTCTGTCTGGAAGGAAATACTAAGGGTAGATGACCTCTTACTACTAACTCCCTCCCATGGCGACCCTACCAAAGCAGCCCTGCCACTCAGAATGCCACGGAGTTGGCATCTATCTCACATCCCTGCTGCTAGCCTCTGAACAGTCATTCTCAGCACAGCGACCAAAGAACTCTGAAGCAACAGTGGGGCTTCACTCCTCCTCTGCTCAGATCACCTCCTGATGGCTGTCCATTTCATCCACGACACTGGAAGAACTGGTCCCCTCTCCCCGTCACTCAGACATCATCTGTTCCACACGGGCTCACTGCATCCCAGCTACTCTTGTCTTCTGTGCCAAGGCTTTCATCCTGTGCCCTTCTACCTGGGAAGGTTACCCAAGTTCACTGCTTAGTGGTTTTTCTCTGAACACTATTTAAATATATGGACCTCATCAAACCCACAATATTATAGACATTCTCTCCGGATGAAACCCTCAACTTATCGCTGGAGGTTCTCCAAATGGATCCAGCTTCAGTTAGAAACATCAAGGACCACAGGGTGATTAAGAGTTACGGCTCACTGCTTTCTATATGGCAAGACAGCTTCCTACACCACAATGGCTAGTCAAGGTCAAGACCAAAGGTCTGCCCTACTGAATTGGTGTATTTTCATTCCATTGTAAACTTGAAAAATCCTCAATCAGAGGCTGGCCCTGTTTATCACTAACTGACATTATACTGGATGGATGGATAGACACAAGTTTAATATATTGGACAAAAAGGTCACAGATTAAAAAAAACAGTGTAAGAGCTAAGGAAAACACTGAAGAATTACTTTGGCAATGCTTATCAAGAAATGCCAAATAATAGAAAATGTTTATCTATCAATAAAACAAATTCCTTAGCATTCAGCCTAAACAAATATATTTCTATCAGTAAACTCATTATAATTACAAAACCTGCTAACACTAATATGAGAGCCATTCCTTTTTACTGATACATGTAAGCATCCTTTATAAAACTTTGCTTCCATTCTTGAAGGAATGAATGCCATACAGCACTATATTATATATATATATATATATATATATATATATATGTATATATACATGTAGGGTAATATTAATTGACATTTGTTTGGAAGGACATATAAATGAAGAAGTAAGCTATTGAAATAGTTGTTTTTCTGCTTTATTCTCTTCATATATTTTGAATGTTTACCTTGATTTGAAATACTTTAACAAAGATATATTTTAAATATTAAAATAACTTTCAGATTACTGAAACTTATTCAGAAACTTCAGGAAACTTAACTGAAATTCAAGGAAATAGTTTCTTTAATATTTTTATGAATTTGAACTTTTTGATAATAAGTACAAGTTACAACTGAAAGTACTAATAAAGCTCAGGAAGCCTAGACAGGCAGACTTCCCGAGTCTGAGGACAGTCTGGTGTACATACAGAGTTCCAGGAGAGCCAGGGCTATAGAGAGACGCTGTCTCAAAATAACCAAACCAAGCCAAACTGAACCAGTCCCTGCCCCTCCAGTTGAGGAATCGTCATAAGGTAGCAAGAGCTAGAGAAATGGTGTAACAAGGAAGGATACTTGCCTTTAAGCCTGAACACTTGAGTTGAGTACCTGAATCCCACATGGTAGAAAGAACCAACTCTCACAGTTGTTCTCTAACCTTTATACTCATTCTACAGGAAGCACACATACTCGTAAACACAATAAAATAAAAATAAGCAGAATGACAAATTCAAAAGATAATGAAATATAAAAAAGAAAGAATAAAATGACATTTAAGAAGGCAGTAAATGTTGTAAATACACGTGTGTGAACCATGAAAGCAAACTTGTTCTCATAATTCCAGAAGGTCCTGTGCAGGCTGCCAAGTAAGGCACACAATCAACAGTCCTCCCCTCTGTGACACCTAGGACGCTCAAGGACTCACAGCAGGACATTCCTACCCATACAATATTGGCACTCATTTGGGGCAATGGCAGCTCTCTATACCTGGCCTTAGGGCCGGCTCAACCAAAGGGAAATGCTGCCTGGTTCTGGAAACCTGGCCAGCTCCCAGGGCGAGTGAACTGCGACTCTCTGAGGAGGGTCTGCTGGTATCACTTCATGGAAGTCTATTTATCCTTCTCCCACAGGAAGAGTCGTTCTTGCCCTCAACAATACCACTGCTCTTTGTACGAGAGATCACTTTAGAAAACCACAACTAGTCAAAAAGCTGAGAACAGCTGATCATAGGGTGTCCAGCCTCCATCCCCCAATACATCTACAATACACCTCCTGTACCTAAGGTACAGGGAACATCTCAGAAGGAAGAACAAAAGACTTTAAGAGTCAGAGGATCAGGAAGTCTGCTGTGAGATTTCATCCCCTAGAAATGACAGGAAAGCTACACCCAAGATAACAATGCGACCTGAAGACTGACAAGGTCAATACACATACTAACACAGAAGGGGAAACCTCACTGGGGCCCCATCCTAGACATACAACTACAGGCAGCAAATGATTGCTGTGAATGGGAGAAACAGCCTTCCCTAGGGATGAGCCTCCAAATTAGCTATGTCATCGTTATGGATGCAGCAGGCTGCTTATGTATTACACATGCATGTGTGTGTGTATAAAATAATCAAAGGAAAAGTGGCCATGCATTTGAGACAGACAAAGGGAAGATATAAATGGACTTGGAGGGAGGAGACATAAGAAGGACTGGACTGAGGACTGGACGGGACAGAAATCATATAACCACATCTTAATTAAATTTTACAATTATTTTAATTAATGATGTCTTTTATGAAAAGCAGCGATTCATCACAAAGTACATTATCACATTCACCTTTTTGTTCATGAAATTACACGAGGCACAGGGAAGGCAACACTTATGAAGAAGCCAGGGGCGGGGCAGTTTCTGCCTCTTTCCACGTGTTCAGGAAGGTGTCCACATCTTGAAGAGGGAAGGTGCCTTCAGTCCCTAAGAGAAAACCCCTCTTGACTAGTTCCAGTGGCACCTACCCACCATTCCACAGTCATCCACAGGTGTTTGTGTCTCAGGTTTTTTTTTTTCTCATTTTATAAAAACATAAACCAGTAATTAAATATTTTGTAATTTCCTGTCTTTAGTTTTGAGATCTGTTGATTTTGAATTGATAATAAGAAAATATGAGGAAGGGAACAAAAATTCTATCCTAATCAATTTCATTTGCTTCTCTCTGGTGTTTTTAGACTAGAGGTACTAGTTTATAATGTAAACCTATTAGCTGGAGGGGGAACCAGAGGGGAGGGACCACTGCTTCCCCAACTGGCTTCCAGGAGTGACAGTAGTGCTCAGTGCCCCACCATGCCCTGAGGCCAGCTGCACCCTTGGCCTTGGAGCTCGCTCTCTCAAGGGCCAGTTTCAACAGTGAGACACTCAGTCCTTCCTAGGAACCAAAACCCCTAGCTCTTCTACTGTACAGTATAGAAGCCTGGGCTTACAATCATAAAGTCTGAACTGGAACTTAGTCCTTTAAATTTTAGCATTTATTTATTGGTTTGCTTATTCCTAAGTGGGATGGGGTGTGTGTGGAGGAGGCATGGACAGAGAGGTCACTTTGGGAAATTTGTTCTCTCCTTCCACCATGTGGGTTCTGGAGAGTTTGGCAACACCATTGCCCTTGCCAGCTGAGCCCCACCCCTGCCGACCCAGGAGCATCTCTTTTTTTCTTTTTTTGTCTTGTCTTGTCTTGTCTTGTCTTGTCTTGTCTTGTCTTGTCTTGTCTTGCCTTCTCTCTCTCTCTCTCTCTCTCTCGGGGGGGGGGGGAACAGAGTCTCACTATATGGCTCTGGCTGTCTTGGAACTCAGTATGTAGACCAGGCTGGCCTCCTAATCCTTCCTAATCAGTCTACCAACTAGGGACCAAGAACTCAGATAAATAAGTCCATGGGCACCATTTCCTTTCATATCACCGCATCTACCATGTTCTTCTCTAGACTCCCAGAGGCTGCTCATTATGCTTGCTCATCTTGAAGCCTTCCCATCCTCAGGGTCAGCAATGGCCAACTGAGGTCGTCACTATGCGTCTTCCACTACACACCTTCCTGTACCAGCGCTCCTTTGGCCTCCAATTCCTGCCTTTATAGACCCTCACACTGGGCCCACTCAGAGAACCCTATTTGAAGATTAGTTGCCATGTGTGGTGCTCACCTTTAGTCCCAGCACTTGTGAGGCAGATCTCTGTGAGTTCAAGGCCAAAGTGAGTCCTAAGTAAATAAGTATTACCTGATATCTTATTTTGTGCTAATAAGGCTGTTCAAGTTAGATTTTTTCTTGTCAATTTGACAACAAACAGGGTCATTTGGGAACTTCAACTGAAAAAAGAACTCCTCTGTCAGACTGGCCCATAGGCAAGCCTGTGGGGCCATTTTCTTGACTAATAACTTATGTGATAAGGCTGGGGGCAGTGCTACTCCTGGGCTTGGTTAAGGAAGCTGGCTGAGCAGGCCATGGGGAGCAAGTCAGTAAGCAATGCTGCTGTATTGTCTCTGCTTCTGGTTCTGTTTCTGCCCTGACTTCCCTTATGACTGAAACCAGCCTTGTCCCCCCAAGCTGGATTTTAGTCATGGTGTTTACCATAGCAACAGGAAATGAACTAAGACAGCACTTGTCAAGAAAAAACAAAACCCAAATGCTGGTGAGGATGTGGGGGTAGGAGGAGAGGGTAGCAACGTGTTGGTAGATATCTAAATGAGTACAGACACCTAGGAATCTGCATGGAGGGACCTCAAGCAATTAAAAATGGAATGACCATATGATCCAATTATACGACTCCTGGCATATTCTCAAAGATCACATCAGAAACCCACAGAGACACTTGCATGGCCATGTTTACTGCTGTGCTATTCACAGTGGCCGCAGTAACTAGGGAGAGAAGTCAGCCTAGATGACCACCAACAGATGGATGGATAAAGAAGACGTTGGATGCATACACAATGGGATTTTATTCAGCTATAAAGAATAAATTGTGTCATATGCAGGAAGATGGATGGAACTGGAGATAATACTAAATGAAATATTCCATGTTTGAGGCTGAGGAGACTGCCCAGGCTACATAGCTGGTGATACAAGCATAAGGACCAGCATCCAGATCCCCATGTAGGCCAAGCATGATGGTGCAGACCTATAGCTCTAGCTGAGGAGGTGCAGAGCAGAGACAGGCAGATCCTTGGAGTTCACTGGCCAGCTAGTCTTATCCAGTTGGTGAGCTCCAAGTTAAATGAAAACCCTATTTTCAAAAAATAAGGTGAGGGGTGGAAGAGGAGGGCACCACATCAACCTCTGGTCTCTACATGCATATGTGCGTGCGCGCTCTCTCTCTCTCCCTTCCCCCACTCTTTCCCTCCCTACCCTCCCCCCCCTCTCTCACACACTGCTTGTTTTCTATCATATGCACAATTTAAAATTTACATATATGACACGGAAGGATAGGACAGACACTCTGGGGAAAAAAGAGAGGGTAATGGGGAAAATGAGCAAAGTATGTGATGTACATGTGTACAGGTGTCAAGTGTGTATAGTGAAGCTCACCATTTACACTAATTTTAAAAAATTAAATAATAAGCTGATTGCTAAGATAATTTGTACTTAGTTCTCCTTTGTCAGAGTCATATTTACAGGCCATATGGATTAAGCAATGGGTGTATTTAGGTGATGGCAATGTTACTGGCTGTTCTCTCATTACAGTAAGGTGCATGGAGATAAAGATATAGTTTTTACACCACTGTTCACACCACTAGGCCTATGTTCCTACTTTTCCAGATTCTGCCAAGCATGCACAACATTTACAGTTTTTATGGAATCGACGAACAGGCTAAAACGCAGCACTTTGATAGAGCTCTTACAACCACAGGATTTGAACTCAGGCCCTCATGCATGCCAGACAGGCGCTTGACTGCTGAGTGTGTGGTACAGCAGACTTCCCTCATTCTCATTCTAATCTGGGATTCACGACTCTTTGCAACAGTGCTCATTGCTCACATCTCCATCATTTCTGTGAGTTCCTTTAGGTCTTTGGTGATGTGACATTTTATATTCTGATAAAATGTCAACAAAGGAAGAGTACTGCTCAAGTCACACTGAGTCCGTGACTTGAGCAGGAGCCAATGGTTTGGTGGTGGTTTTATGGCTTCCCACAGAGTAATTAAGGCACGTTGTATCAGCGAAGGGTGACTGTGTTGTGAAACACATCAAAGTAATGAATTTGAAATCTGCAAACAAGGGCTGGAGGGATGTCTCAGTGGTTAAGAACACTGACTGCTCTTCCAGAGGTCCTGAGTTCAATTCCCAGCAATCACATGGTGGCTCACAACCATCATCAGCTATTGGATGGAACACAGGGTCCCAATGGAGGAGCTAGAGAAAGTACCCAAGGAGCTGTAGGAGGCTGCAACCCTGTAGGTGCAACAACAATATGAATTAACCAGTACCCCCTGAGCTTGTGTCTCTAGCTGCATATGTAGCAGAAGATGGCCTAATCGGCCATCATTGGGAAGAGAGGCCCCTTGGTCTTGTAAACTTTATATGACCCAGCACAGGGGAAGGCCAGGGCCAAGTAGTNGGAGTGGGTGGGTAGGGGAGCAGGGGCGGGAGGGGGGCGGTATAGGGAACTTTCGGGATAGCATTTGAAATGTAAATAAAGAAAATAATAATAAATAAATAAATAAATAAATTGTTAAACCTGGCTCTCCTATCTATTGGCTTTTATATAAAATTCAAATTCTGGGGCTTCAAAGAGAAGAAGTTGTTACAAAACCTCTGTAGACAGGCAGTACACAGACTTATTGGTATTATAATTATTCTGTTCTTCATGCAATTGTTTTCATTCTTTAATTAAAAATAACTTATGCAAAGCACTCACTAAATACTTGCTAAATCTGTGGATGATTAACAAAATAACATGATAAATACAATTTAACTTTGCAATTTTCCTACTTTTAGCCCCATGTCAGTTCCTTTTGTCCTAATCATCTAGACAGAAAAGCCAAGACCACCTCTGCAATGATAACACTGTGTGTTCACCTTCTGAGATGTGACTTTTGACCTCACACAGGTTATCTTCCTTTTATGTTTTTACTTTTGAATTAACAGGATGATTCTAAAACCATTGACACTTTGGCATGAATCAAGATCAAGGCAGTGAAGGGAACCGCACCCTTGCAATCTAAAACAAACAAAGAAAAAAACAAAACAAAAACAAACAAAAAACAAGGCACAACAAAACCACAACTAAACAACTCAACAAGCCCAAACCAACCTAACTTCAGAGTCTAGTAGTTTTACTTAACAATGGCCTCAATGAAGGAACGAACTCATCCCAATAAAGCCTTGGCCCTAACGGGTCTGAAGCCCTCTCTATTTCCTTTGAATATTCTGCAACAAAACATCAGGGACACAGGTCTTCCTGACACCAGAGTGTAAGGCTGTCTTATGGCAAACACCCCAGTATTACACAAGTTTTCTAGGGGTTTCACTTTATCTATGGGAAGGTGGTTACACAGATGTAGGCACTTGCAGACATTTTCCCAGACTTCATCAAGAAAGGCCCCACTCTATGTGAAAACCACCACCAAATATGTTGACAACTCTAAAACGTGAGATTTGGGATCAAATCTGAATTCTGGGAAACCAGTTAACTGCCATAAAAATTCTAGTTTTCAACCTAAAAGATCATTCTGAAGCAGTTGGTGCAAATATTGGTATTTTTAAGTACAACAAAATAGAAAATGTCAGTATTTATAAAATTTGTACAACTTAGTGAACTGATCTATTCCAATTACTAATTAATAATTGATGCATGAAGCTACAAATTTGTTAAAAAGTAAAATGTTTACTCCAAGTTCAAGATGGATCTTACCATGCCTGAGATTCACAAAGTGTACTTGACTCTCCAAACAACTAAGCCTTAAGAACCTGACACTTAATTCATTTCACAGCGCGCGCACACACACACACACACAATCTGTGTAAAATGCATTTTCACAGAACACAAACAATATCTGTGTGAATTTTTAACATACTTTAACCAAAGTAACAAACACGATTTCCTCTTTAATGGCATTTCATTTTTCATGGTGTCAATTACTTAAGTAATGTTGGTTCAATAATATTAAATGGAACATTCCAGAAATAAATGATGCATAAACTATAAATTCCATGCTTCTCTGAGTAGTGTCCCATCCACCTGGCATGTGAATCATTCCTTTGTGTAGCAGATCCTTCTTGTGTATTCTTCCCACCTAATGGCTGTTTAGTAGCCATTTCTATTAGCACACTAACTAGCACTGTGGGTTTTTTTCCTAATGCTTATGCTCAAGAAACTCTTATTTTACTAATTTCCCCAAGGAACAAGAATGGTGATGTTGCCATATTATAATGTGATGGAGAAGCAATAACACATTACCATTATGTGAAAAGGGTTTAAGTTTTCGATTTCCTAAGGAAAAATGTTTGACTGTTGTGAGTGGTAAGAGCTACAGTTAACAATAAGCAGAAGCCAAGTTCAGATCCTCTCTGAACTCTCAGGCTGTGTGAAGAAAGATGAACTGGCTCATAGTTTCATTCCATCACCATTGGCAGGGGATGAGGAGAAAAGCAGAGCATCCTTATGCAGCAGGAGAGACAGATGCCTATGCCTGTGTTAGCAAGCTCCCTCCTCCTCCTCTACTCCACAGCTGTCCCAGCTACTGGAACAGCCATCACTGATGTACCAGTGAGTGTGCTCTGTCAACCGGTAGGGGTACTTCTCAATTAGGCCTACAAGCACTAACTGCATAGCGTCCCCCCCAGCTGTTTTAGTTCTCATAAAATGGTAACATTAATAATGACTGTTAAGTATAAAGTACTTTAAAACTTTATGAGTTTAAATTTTGAGTACAGTTAAGGTCAATCAATAATAACCTACATAATTAAAAGCACTCTGGGCCAACTATTTCTAAGTGAAAAGGACCCTGAGGTAAATAAGGTTTGAGAACTGCAATATCTAATAAGGTAGCTGCTAGTCACATATATCTATTTAAAGTTAGCTCCAGTTCTAATATTTAAAATACAGCTGCCCGCTTGTCCCAGAAAAGCTCCCAGTTTTTAAACAGGAACTTGAGCTACTGATAAAATAAAGATTATGCTTGCTAACAGACAGTTTTAATGGACAAAGTTGGCCTACCCTCCATATAGCATAAATACAGCATTTGAGTGCACTGGGTTAGCGATGGGTCTTACCACCGTCATGTTCTTCAGTACTATACCATATCTCCTTTAACTCCCTTCAAAGTATATGTAGCTTTTTTAAGGCAGGGATTTTAACACTGAAATCTGTATCTATGTGTATGTCATGATATAGAGGTGATATTTTATGTATATAATAGATAATATAAAATTTTATATTTATAATATGAGGCAAAACACCCAAATAATACACCTGAAGCACTGAATATTTATTGACTTAATAAATATTTATGGGCAGTTTTACATAAACCAGGCACGATGTGTTATATGTTGTCTACATGTCAATATAGTCCTGTCCAAATTTACAGACACTTTTCCTCTTACTTCGTTTATTATAAATTACTTCATTGGAGCTGGAAAAACAGTCCAGTGGTTAGGAGCACTTAATGCTCTTGCTGAGGACCTGGTTTGGTTCTCAGCACCCACGTGGCAACTCACAACTGCCTGTAGCTCCAGCTATAGGGGAATCTTACATCCTTTTCTGGCTTCCTTGGGCATTGCATACATGTAGGCAAAACACTCATAACACATTTTTTAAAAGCCATCAACAACTTCTTGTTTGTGCTACTTCACTTCATAGTTCTAAAATAAGTCTTAAAGGCAACTGTCCTTTTTTGTTGGTAATACCAAATAGGTCCTATAGTTCATAACTACAGACCATTAATTATGGCTTTAAAGTTTTCTAAAGAACTCTGTATATATGTCTGAAAGAAATGTTTTCATTAAATTACATCTAAACACAATACAGTAGTACATTTGTTTGGATAATGTGCACCACCTGGGCTCTTACAACCTCACTTTCTGTATGCTTCTGCATGGGTCTTGAGTTCTGCCTTCCTGAGTTTGGACTCTGGTCAAGTTGATTCAGTAATACTTATTTCCTCCTAAATCAGTGAGGTTTGAACATTTTAAAATAAGCTTTAGGGCTAGCAGGATGGCATGGAGGGAAAAAGGCTTGCCATAAAACCTGCCAACCCGAATTTGCTCCTGGAGCCCATGATGGTAGGAGAACCCACTCCCAAAAGTTGTCAAACATACTGAGGGGCCTGTGCACCTACCTGCCCTACTCTGTCAGTCTCTCTCTCTCTCTTCTCTCTCTCTCT
>NC_034604.1:2289592-2290820 GCF_900095145.1 Mus pahari | reverse complement strand
CACACACACACACACACACACACACACACACACACACACACACACACGCGCGCGCCCACCCCCCTTGAGACCTGTGCACTTGCCCTGCCATATACACACAACATATAAGAACAATACATTAATAAACATAAAAGATAAAAAAATTTAAAAACTAAAATCAAAAATATATTTATAGGATATTTTTCTGTACTTAACACAGCCATTAGGGCTGGCCTGGTCTGACCTCTGGGGAACAGGTAGAGATAACACGCGTGAATGCTGCTCATTCCCAGTCAGTTAAGACAGTGTACGCAAAGAAGCAAGCTGCAGTTGTAGGAAGAGCAGGAGAAATAGACAGGCTTCCAGCCAGGTGTGGTTTCTAGCCAGCACAGAGGACAAGGATCTGATCTCGGGCACAGAGCAAGCACAAAAATCTGCCAATTAAGGCTTATATATCATACCCTCCATATTTCCACATATCCTTCTAGAAAAAGAACTTTTCATCCTAAATTTGGTTTTTGATCAAGAGAAACAAAAATTCCCTCATAAAAGCAGCACTGCTGACTGTGGCTGGGTCAAGCCACTTTTTCCTATGTGTCTTAAATCAGAGGACTTATCTTTTTCAGCTAAAGCATATAAAATATTGCGATTTGAATAATTTGTATGAACTGCAAGCTTTATATTATGCTTATTTCTAAAGCTGTGTTTTTCGTTTTGTCTTGCTATATAAGCTTATTCAAAACTACTGGTCTATAGCAGGAATGCTCACAATCCAAAAGGCATATGCAAGAGCAGCGTGGAGTCCACAAGTGTCCGAGGCTCAGCACAGCCATGCCCACTGCTTGCTGCCTACATGAGTCATGGCCTCCCCCCACGGCCATTTCCCAAAAATAGGCTGAAGGGGAGACTAAAGGAGAGGACGCCAAGGAGGAGGATGAGCCACAGCAAAGACGGGCAAACCTGTTGGCTAAACCTGCTCCTCCAAAGCCGGAATCTAACTGGGTCCTTGCAGAGAAGGAAAGGGAGAGAAGACCCAAACAGCAAGGCAAAAAACTGATCTGACTGGGCAAGGATGGGGCTCATCATGAGGACGATCACACACGCTGACTGGAATAACCATGCAGACAGGCATAGACGCTGACTGGAACAAACAGGCCAACAGGTGGGCACAGAACACTGGCAGGAATAACTGTGTGGACAGGCACAGAGCACTGGCAGGAATAACTGTGTGGACAGGCACAGAGCACTG
>NC_034604.1:2276200-2288902 GCF_900095145.1 Mus pahari | reverse complement strand
AACTGTGTGGACAGGCACAGAGCACTGGCAGGAATAACTGTGTGGACAGGCACAGAGCACTGGCAGGAATAACTGTGGACAGGCACAGAACACTGGCAGGAGTAACTGTGTGGACAGGCACAGAACACTGGCAGGAATAACTGTGTGGACAGGCACAGAGCACTGACAGGAATAACTGTGTGGACAGGCACAGAACACTGACAGGTATAGAATGCTGAGGGTTCCAGAGACACCTATGGTATTAACACATTTGATAACTATGACTTCTGGTGACTACACAGTTGAACTATTATTTTTCTCAAGTTCTATAAAAATATATTTTTAACTTTTTAAAGCTATGTTGTTGGCCCACAGGTTTGTTGTTGTCGTTCAAAGCTTTAATCACATTTCTCTCTTCCCCTTCTTCCCAAACCATTCCAGATACATATTCCCACTTTCCTTCAAATTCATTGCCTCTTTTTTCATCAACTATTATTGATTAGATGTATTTAGGAGTGCAAATTCCCAGAACCACGAAGCCCGCCTACTACTGCTGGTATGTGTGTACCTTTCCTAGGAGAGGGCTGCCTCATCCACTCCCAGCTGTCTGTAGTTGCCTACAGCTATGATGCTATGAACTACATTAACAACCAGCTTGCCATGATGATCTCAAGAGTGCAGTAGTGACACATGCACCCTGATGGTAACCAAGGGCTCCCACTCAACAAGAGGGGAAACACATCTGGTACTGGTCTCCATGCTTGTGAATTGTGGTTACTGGAGGAGAATCTATATGCACTATTGTACAAGACCAGTGCAGTCCCTGAAAACAGTATAAGCATTTGTCCTTACAGCATGGGAAGTGTAGTTTCCCTCATCAGGGAAACTTCTCTTTGCAACAGACAGAGACCAGCATAGAAAATCACCACTAATCCATATGCGGAATTATGAAGTCCAGTCCCGATGAATACAACTACAAAAATTCCCTTACCCAGGGCTCAGGGACTATTGCTAAAGATACATGGAAAGACTGTAAGAGCCAGAGGATCAGGAGGTTTGCTACAAGAGTGAGTCTCCTAGCAACCTCAGAAGCGAAACAAAGTCTCACCAACATGACTGCTCATTTGGGACCTGACTCCAGACTGGCTGTCCAGTGGGCTGGTGATGCAGCCCTTCAGTGGTGGAGAGGCGTGTTTCTGCTCTAGAAGGCTGGGCACCTTCTCACTCAGGATTTCTGCCGTTTTCATTTCCTGAAAGGAAGGGTCCTGCTTGTGAAAAGCCATTAACAGTACCTTAAGTGGGAGGTGTCCGTTCTTACTCTAAGCTTTTCTCCTTCACACGGTGACAGGAAGACTCACTGGGTTCACAGTGGCTTCCTGATTAGAACAGCCCATGCAAGGAGGGAGTCTCACTGCTCTACTATGCTGATAACCATGCCTGCCTAAAATAACATTATTTCTGAAAAGTATCTTTAATAAAAGCTCGCTACAGTTTGGCTTAGAAAAAAACAGAATGTGCTAAAAATAAATTTTTATTGTCTATATAGATTATGTGTATGCATTTATTTCCCAAGTAAAATTAATCTGATATTAAGAGTAAAAACAGGGTAATATGCTTGCATGGTAGATAGACAAAATACACAGATGCATGTACGCACACGTGCGCGCACACACACACACACGTTGTGCCCAGTGAGTGGCACTATTAGGAGGTGTGGCCTTGTGGGAGTGGGTGTGTCCATGTTGGAGGATGTGTGTCATTGTGGGCATGGGCTTTAAGACCCTTTTCCTAGCTGCCTGGAAGCCAGTCTTCTCCTAGATGCCATTGGAACAAGAGCTTCTCCTGCATCATGCCTGCCTGGACACTGTCATGCTCCTGCCTTGAGGACTGAGCCTCTGAATCTATAAGCCAGCCCCAACTAAATGTTGTCCTTGTAAGAGTTGCCTTGGTCATGGTGTCTGTTCACAGTAGTAAAACATTAATAACTAAGACAGCACACATATACATGTGTGCATATAGACACACTCATACACATATTTTCATGTCTCAAGTATACATACACATTATACTTAAAATTCATCCTAATAATCTATACCTGGCTAGTACAATATTTTTATTGGATATTTTATTTACATTTCAAATGTTATCCCCTTTTCTGATTCCCCTCCCCCCCCAGGATCCCCCATCCCACCCAACCTCCTCTTGCTTCTATGAGGGGGTGTCCCCCCACTCCTAACTCCCCGCCCTTGCATTCTCCAACACTGGGGTACTGAGCCTTCATGGGAATAAGGGCCTCCTCTCCCATTGATGCCCTACAAGGCCATCCTCTGCTATATATGCAGCTGGAGCCATGAGGTCACTCCATGTGTATGTACTCTTTGGTTGGTGGTTTAATCCCTGGGAGCTCTGGGGGGGGTCTGATTGGTTGATAATGTTGTTCTTCCTATGGGGTTGCAAACCACTTCAGCTCTTCAGTCCTTTCTCTAGCTCCTCCACTGGGGAACCAGTCCAATGGTTGGCTGTGAGCATCCGCCTCTGTACTTTTCAGGCTCTGGCAGAGCCTCTCAGGAGACAGCTATATCAGGCTCCTGTCAGCAAGCACTTCTTAGCATCCACAATAGCATCTGGGTTTGGTGACTGTTTATGGGATGGATCCCCAGGTGGGACAGTCTCTGGATGTCATTCCTTCAGTATCTGCTCCACATTTTGTAACTCCTCCCATGGGTATTTTGTTCCCCCTTCTAAGAAGGACCAAAGTATCCATGCTTTTGTCTTCCTTCTTCCCGAGCTTCATGTGGTCTGTGAATTGTATTGTGGATATTCTGAGCTTTTTGGCTAATATCTACTTAGCAGTGAGTGCATACCATGTGTGTTCTTTTGTGATTGGGTTACCTCACTCAGGATGATATTTTCTAGTTCCATCTATTTGCCTANGAATTTCATGAATTCATTGTTTTTAATTGCTGAGTAGTACTCCATTGTGTAAATGTACCTCATTTTCAGTATCCATTCCTCTGTTGAAGAACATCTGGATTCTTTCCAGCTTCTGGCTATTATAAATAAGGCTGCTATGAACATAGTGGAGCATGTGTCCTTGTTATATGTTGGAGAGTCTTTAGGGTGTATGCTCAGGAGTGTTATAGCTGGGTTGGATTAAGAATTCTACCTATCAAAATTCCCAACAATCCATTAACCTCTAAATCACTTCAAGTCCTTCACATTTAATTCAGAGAGGAAAAGATGGGAGGAAGGAAATGAGGGAAATGGAAGGTGAGAGGCTGACACCAAGGCCTAGTCTGATGATACTATGAGCCCTGTACTGACTTGTCAGTTAGATGAGTCCATCAAGACCATTCCCTGATCCTTCAGGGTCTTATACTTGCTAACTGAGCTGAGTTTCTGAAACTGATAACTAAAACACATCTTTATTACTATACAAGTTATGGGTGTCATGAGTAGCTTCAGCTGTCAACCAACCCAGAGACACCTGGGAAGAAGGAAATTCACTCGAAGAACTGCTTAGATCAGACTGTCCTGTGGCCATGTCTGTGAGGCATTTTAGTAATTACTAATTGATGTAGACAGGTGCAGCCCACTGTGGGCTTAGGCGAATGGGCCTGGGCTTCATGAGAAAGCTAGCCAAGAAAACCAGAAAACCCAGAAAAAGCAAACCAGGAAGCAACATCTCTCCATGGTCCGTCTCTGCTTCAGTTCCTGTCACCAGGGTTGTGTTGAATTCCTACCCTGACTTTCCAATGCCATTTTCACAATCTTTAACAATTCAGCTCAGTACATAATTTAAATTCCTTCAAAAGACCTACATATTTAGAAGCAGCCACACATCAAAACCGATTGCCTTTGTTGCACAGAAGACCACAGCTCTGTGTTCCCCTGTCACTCTCCCACCAGGTCAGTGATAAACGCCATCTAAGGTGTGACTGGATATGAGGATCCAACTGAGTGCATAATCCTCCCATTCTGAGAAGAGACCTACCCCCAAAGTGAACAAGAGATTCCTGCCATAAAAGATACTGTACAATCTGGCACTGGAATTTCTGGGCACACAACCAACCACTTGCAAACAGGATATGTGTAGGATTACCTGTGGACCAGGCAGTCACAGGATGTCCTCAACTGGAAAATCAGAGAGCTCTCTTTACAATGCAAAAGCTGGGAAGTCGGACTAATTCTGGGGCCAGAATGTCTCAGCAATCTAAGGATTCCAAAGTAAATATGCAGACATAAAACTCTCCTTAAGAATTGTGTGTCAGAAGGCTTGATGGGGCCAGAAATCAGCAGATCCATGGGAAGTTCTGTAGCAAGTTATGAGTCAACCCAAGTCTCTAGGTGGGCTGGTAGATGCCAACATGGGATCCATGCTTTCTCTAGGCCACAGGTTCTTTTTTTCCTAAGAAAATAAAACTGGAGTTTATTAAGCATTAGTTTTAATATATATTTGAGCACAAGCATCAAGTCGGCTCCAACAGATGTGAGCATGAGCTTCGCAAGGGACATTTCTAGCCACTCCTTGTCTTTGTTTTTATGTGTCTTAGTCTGAAGCCAAGGGCCTCAGATTTGCAACAATACTTTACTTAACCTGAGTGACAGGATTACAGGAATGAGCTATTAGGCTTAGGTTAGGCCACATGCTTTGTTTTAGACTTGCAATTCAGATGGGTAAGGACTACAACATTGCCAACCCTGTGACATCTTTGCAATTTACAGGTTACAAGGCATTTTGGCTAGTACATCTTTAGAGCAATACTGCAAGCCTAGCTGTGGTACTTTGAATGAAGACGGCTCCATAGGCTCATATACTTGAATGCTTGGGCCCCAAGCATGGAACTGTTTGGCAAGGATTAGAAGGTGTGGCCTTATTGTACGAGGCATCGCTAGAGGTGGGCCTTTTGATTTCTAAAGCACATGCCAAGTGCAGCTTATCTCTGCCTCACTGCCTCTGTTTCTGTCTCTGCCTGAAACTTGAGGATCAGATGTGAGTTCTCAGCTGTAGCTGTTGTTGCATGGCCATCCTTGCTTGTCTGTTGTTGCACTTCTTATGATCATGGCCAAACCTCTGAAAACTTAAACAAGCCCTCAATTAAATGCCTCCTTTTATAAGTTGCCTTGGTCATGATGTTTTTTCATAGCAATAGAAGAGCAACTCCAATATTAGTGGACTTGACATCACTTTCTCTGGAAAAAGCCATATGAAGCCTAGTTATGTTAAATAAATTTCTCATATTTACACAGAGATTAAGAAAGGATTAAATACAAGTTTCTTCAAAATTGTCTATCACTCATTAGGCATTTGTACTTGAGCTTCTCATTATATGGACAGGAGTCCATGTCTCAGATGCTGTGCTGCTTAACCTTAGGAGCCAGCTTGACTACATTGGACTCGAAGTCAGCTACTGGGCTCAGATCTGATGTTTCTAACCAGGTTATCTGAAGTGGGAAGACTCACCTTAACTCTGGGTGACACTTTCCCAGAGCAGCTGGAGAGAAGGATGTCTGGGTCACTGCTGTGGTGTTTTGATGGTGAGTTCACCTACCTTGCTGCTGCAGCTACACCTTCTTGCTGATAGCAGAGCCTACCTTCTTTGACTTAAGACCTGAAGACCAGTGCCTCTCTAGGAACGTCCAGACCTTCAGAGTTGGCTGGGGACTGCTGAGGCATCCAGTCTCATGGTCTCAGTGGCTAGCAGGCTCTCTGCCTTGCCAGTGTGTAAACACCTATTGTTGAACCATGAAGGCCAAGCTAATCAGTCTCCCTTTAGTGTATATTAATTCTATCTGTTCTGCTCCTCTAGGGAACCCTAATACAACCATCAAAACAATACTGCTACATGATAATAAAAAGGGAAAATACAGCAACTGACACTTAAATTTAATACCAGGTATTTAAATAAGTGAATGAAATTTGCACTATTCAAAACTGCTTGCAGGCTGGTGCTAGTTGTGATTACAATGAAGGAAAGAGGGTCAAGGGACAACTAATTCAGCTACAGTGCTTGACATACTAAATGCTGAATGTGTGCTTTAAATGGATTTTTTTGTTGAATTAGGAATTTCTCAGAACTGTTGTCGAATTTCAACATAATCCTTATTACTATTCCTCTAGGCTTTTTCTTTCATAAGGCCCAACTTTCTGTATTGTATTTTTTCAGACACAACTTCCTGATGGGTAAGGGAAAATGAATTTCCGTTGGTAAGCCTCGCACACACTGAGTGTTAGTAAAGGTGAAGTACCCTGATCCCATGACACACAGCAGTGCAGGCTCTCTAAATGAGCTTATTCACGACTTCTACAGTCCCACATGCTTTTATTTTTAAGTAAAATGATCTAATAACTAAATAATTATATGCATACTTTTTTCTTTATATTTAGAATTTAAGTCTAAATTCTTAGTATTTACTATTTAGAGTTTAGGAGACTTAGTAAAATATTAAGGATGTCTGTTCTTTTGTATATATTGCAAGAACCCAAATTCCACCAGAAGGACTGAAACTGCTAAGTATTCATCTGTTATAAGGGGATATTTTTTCTGTCAACAACAAAACTTGGCTATATTTACTTTATATAAAGCCTTACATAAAATGAGTACTAACTTTGACTTAACACATAAATCATCAAGCATAAAATGTTGATCAGTTAATCTGAAAGTTACATTCTAAAATGCAAATGAAACAATAAAATACTAAGATTTATTATCACTTCTTCAACAACAACAAAAAAACGAATGCGTGCTATATTATGCCCAAGTCGATGTTACCAAGCAGGCATTCCTGCCTCCGTCCTGAGGCAGCACAAATGGTATAAGGAAAGTTTAGCCAGCCAGGAGCTTTAAGGATCCAGTGATCCACTACTGACACCTCTTTAATGAAACACAGTTCTTAAGGAAACAAACAAGCTAATAAATGTTCCTGAACATAAGGGTTTCCAGTTGTAAGGTACAACATAATTGTTAATTGTTCCCATGTTTAAGTAAAGCTAACAGAATCATGTATTAATCCTATCAAGTACGTACAGATTCAATGACAACTAAATTGCATCACATTTAAAATAGTAGCATCAAAGAAACGCCCCCTAATAAATTTCATTTATGTTAACAGACTTTGGATCACTTGTGTTTGCTGATATGGTTGAAGTAGTGCTACGCTAGGATGAGGGGGACTCTACAAGGAAAAGTATGATCCTGGGCTGGCATAGGCTATTAATAACTGCACAGATCTAATGACCCGATCTTCAGTCTTTAACACAAGTTGGTATAAACAGAAAAAAAAAGTGTTTTAATGGAGTAACAGATATTTTTCAGGGAAAAAATTAAAATTTATTACTGAGAGTAGACAGAAATCTAGAACAAGCTGAGCCCATTTGTCCAGAGAAAACAAAGGGCTGCATCGTGCAAACAGCTGCAAACCCATAGCTGAAAGCAGCCTTGCCCTAAGGTACTTTATAAAAAATTACTATCATAGAATCTCTAAGAATATTCTAAGATTATGGCATCCCCACTAATGACACAGATGCATTTTATTGGTTATTTTATTTACTTACATTTCAAATGTTATCTCTCTTTCTAGTTTCCCCTCCACAAACCTCCTATCCCCCTCCTTGCTTCTATGAGGG
The DNA here is from genome assembly GCF_900095145.1 of Mus pahari. Taxonomy (NCBI): domain Eukaryota; kingdom Metazoa; phylum Chordata; class Mammalia; order Rodentia; family Muridae; genus Mus; species Mus pahari. The sequence continues at coordinate 2,281,296 of NC_034604.1, read as the reverse complement.
TGCTTGTCCACCTACCCACTGACTCCCCCCGTCACCACCCTAGCACTCCCCTATTCTGGGGCATCGAGCCTCCACAGGACCAAGAGTCTCTCCTCCCACTGATGCCAGATAAGGCAATCCTCTGCTACATATTTGGCTGGAGCCATGGGTCAATCCATATGTACTCTTTGGTTGGTGGTTTAGTGTCGCTAATGCTGGTGTAGATACAAGGAAACTGGCTGGCCACCAGCCTGAAGAGGATGCGCAGTGTGATGTTGATGTTCTGCAAGTCTTTGCTACCAGTGATGACCCATCCATTCTGTGGTCGAGAGCAGCAGTCAAAGATAATTGGCTTCTGTACCCAAGGGATGAGAAAGTGAGTCCCTTCCCCTACCACAATGTCCTATACACCATGGAATCAGTCAAAGATGACAGCTCTGTGTCCAGCATTCACATTATACAAAGCAGAGTTCACCATGCCTCCTGCAACTTCTAACGCCAGGCCAAACTTTCTGATGGACTGAAATCCTTTGGCAGCCATGACTCCTTCTGTTGCTTTCACTCACGCCTGTTTTCACTCAGGTCAGGCTCTAGTCTTAAAATACTATTTCAAGAATTTAGAAAGAACAAAACAAAACAAAACTCAAGACTAATTTTGAAGAAAACTCACATCAAGTAACACACATTTAGATTTCCTTTTATGTCTATTTTAAAAGTTCCAATAAAAGTTTCTAACTAAAACTCATCAATTTTCCTGAATGAACAAATTGGCTGCATAACCAACTTGGCTCCACTTTCTATTTACCTTACAGCCTTGACTGCAGAGACAGCAGGGCTGTTAGGGAAGAGATGAAGGATTTTGACCACTCACCTGCTTAAATATAGATTCCACGAACCTACACTGCCTTTTCCTACATTCGCTACGCGTGGTGGAAAGAAGCTGGAAAGCATGCATACTAGAAAGCACGGTTCCTGGTCTTTAAAGACTGCAGGCACGTTTTGAGTGCATGCCCAGGAGGTAGAAGTGTTCCCAGTTTTCAAACTGATTTCCAAAGTGGTTGTGCAAGTTTGCACTCCTACCCGCAATAAAGAACTGTTTCCCTTGTTCACATCACATCCTCACCAGCATGTGCGCTCTCTTGAAATTTTGATCTTAGCCATTCTGACAGGTGTAAGATGGAACCTCAGAGTTGTTTGCATTTTCACTTCCCTGATGGCTATGGACTTTGAACATTTCTTTGTGTCTCAGCTATTCGAGATTTCTCTATTGAGAATTCTGTTTAGCTCTGTGCCCGATTTTAAAATTGGGTTATTTGGGTTGTTGGTGTCTAACTTCTTGAGTTCTTTGCATATTTTGGATATCAGCCCTCTGTCAGATGAATCTGTAGGTTGCTGATTTGTCCTTTGCCTTACAGAACTTTTGCAGGTTCATGAGGTTCCATTTGTCAATTGTTGATCTTAGCCACACCATGCCACAAGGACACTTGCTTATGTTCATAGCAGCTTTATTCACCGTAGCCAGAAACTAGAAACCACCCAGATGTCCCTCAACTGAAGAATGGGTACAGAAATGTGGTTCATCTACACAATGGAGTTCTACTCAGCTGTTTTTCTTTTAAGATTTATTTATTTATTTTATATGAGTACACTGTAGCTGTCTTCATACACACCAGAAGAGGACATCAGATCCCATTACGGATGGTTGTGAGCCACCATGCAGTTGCTGGGAATTGAACTCAGGATCTCTGAAGGAGCAGTTAGTGCTCTTAACCACTGAGCCATCTCTTCAGTCCCCAAAGATTTATTTTATTTGTATGAGTACACTATAGATGTTTCCAGACACACCAGAAGAGGGCATCAGGTCCCTTTACAGATGTTTGTGAGCCACCATGTGGTTGCTGGGAATTGAACTCAGGACCTTTGGAAGAGCAGTCAGTTCTCTTAACCACTGAGCCATTAAAAACAAAGACATCATGAATTTTGCAGGCAAGTGGATGGAACTTGAGAATATCATTCTGAGTGTTCTGAGTGAGGAAACCTATATCCAAAAGGATATGCATGGTATATATTCACTTACAAGTAGATCTTAGCCATAAAACACAGGTTACTCACACTATACCCCACAAACTCAAATAAGCTAAACAAGAAGGAAGACACAAGTAAAGATGCTCGGATCTCATTTAGAAGGGGGAATGAAACAGCCATAAGAGGTAGATGGAGGGATGGAACTGGGAGGGAGAGGGATGGGGAGGGGGATGGGGGATTTAGATCAGGTGTGGGGAGACAGGCTAGATGGCCATGAAAATGAATGCAAATCTGAAACTCTGGATGATGAGGTAGGGGACAGCTCCAAGACAAGACAGCAACCTGGGATAAAGGAGGTACCCAAGATTCAGTGGGGGTAAACTTAGTTGTGACCCATAGCATTGGGGATATGGAACCTGAAGAGGCCACCTCCCATAGCCAGGCAGGAACCCCAGTAAAACAAAAGAGACACCAACCCACCCACACAATTTTCAACCCCAAATTTGTCATGTCTTCAAGAAATTCAGGCAATTGGGGCTGGCGGGTAGGAGGTAGACTTCGGGAATAGCTCATCAGTAACCAGTCCAGTCCTGCTGCTATTAATGAGACTGTGATGCTTACAGACAGGAGCACTGTGTCCTCTGAGAGGCTCCACCCAGCAGCACACTCAGGCAGATACAGACACCCACAGTCAAACAGTGGATGGAACTTGGGAACTCTTACGGAAGAATAGGAAGAAGGATTGTGTGGGCACTGAAGGAAATATAACTCTATAGGAAGACTAACAGAGTCAAGTAAACTGGACAATTGGGGCTCTAAGAAACTGAACCACCAACCAAAGAACATACACAGGCTGGACCGAGTCCTCCCTGCATACATGTAGCAGATGTGCAGCTTGGTTTTCATGTGGATCCTGAAAAACTGGAAGTGGGAGGGAGGTAATCCCAAAAGCTGTTGTCTGTATATGGGATATGTGCTTCTAGTTGGGCTGTCCTGTGTGGCCTCCGTGGGAGAGGAAACACTTAGCTATGCAGAAACTTGAAGTGCCATGGTAGTGGTGGGAGTACCTACAGGGTTCCTACCCAGTCAGAGGAGAAGGGGAAAGGAAGGGCTATTTGAGGAGGTGACTAGGAGCAGGGCGGTGAGCAGGATGTCAAAAGAATTAGTAAAAAATAAAACAATTAAAAAATTTTAGTAGCTATTTTCTTTATTTACATTTCAAATGTTATCCCCTTTCCTGGTATCCCCTCTAAAAACCTTCTCCCCCTATCCTCTCCATGCTCCCCAACCCACTGACTCCTGCTTCCTGGCCCTGGCATTCCCCTATACTGGAGCATAGAACCTTCACAGGACCAAGGGCCTCTCCTCCCCCGATGACCAACTAGGCCCTGCTCTGCTACGTATGCAGTTAGAGCCATGACTCCCACCATGTGTTTTCTTTTTCGTTGGTGGTTTAGTCCCAGGGAGCTCAGGGGTACTGGTTATTTCATATTGTTGTTCCTCATATGGGACTGCAAAACCCTTCAGCTCCTTGGGTCCTTTCTGTAGCTCCTTCATTAGGGACCCTGTGCTCCATACAATGGCCAGCTGTGAGCATCCACTTCTGTATTTGTCAGGCACTTGCAGAGCCTCTCAGGAGACAGCTATATTAGAATTCTGTCAGCAAATACTTATTGGCATCCACAATAGTGTCTGGCTTAAGTGGTTGTACATGGGATGGTTTCTTGGGTAGGGCAGTCTCTGGATGGTCATTCCTTCAGTCTCTGCTTCACACTTTGGCTCTGTAACTCCTTCCCTGGGTATTTTNTTCCCCCTTNTTTTTTTTTTTTTTTAAATATTTATTTATTTATTTATTATATGTAAGTACACTGTAGCTGTCTTCAGACACTCCAGAAGAGGGAGTCAGATTTTGTTACGGATGGTTGTGAGCCACCATGTGGTTGCTGGGATTTGAACTCAGGACCTCTGGAAGAGCAGTCAGTGCTCTTAACCACTGAGCCATCTCGCCAGCCCTTTGTTCCCCCTTCTAAGAAGGATTGAAGTATGCACACTTGGGTCTTCCTTCTTTTTGAGTTTCATTAGTTTTGTGAATTTTATCTTAAGTATTCCCAGCTTCTGGGCTAATATCCACTTATCAGTGAGTACATAACATGTACATTCTTTTGTGATTGGGTTACCACACTCAGGATGATTTCCACCAGATCCATCAATTTGTCAAAGAATTTCATAAATTCATTGTTATTAATAGCTGCAGAGTACTACATTATGTAAATATAACACACTTTTCTGTATCTATTCCTCTGGGTTCTTTCTAGCTTCTGGCTATTATAAGGCTGCTATGAACATAGTGGAGCATGTGTCCTTATTACATGTTGGGGCATCTCTTGGGTATATGCCCAGGAGTGGTAATGCTCGGTACTGAGGTAGTACTATATCCAATTTTCTGAGGAACCACTAAACTGATTTCCAGAGTGGTTGTACCAGCTTGTAATCCCACCAACAATGGAGGAGTGTTCCTCTTTCTCCACATCCTCATCAGCATCTGCTGTCACCTGAATTTTTGATCTTAGCCATTCTGACAGGTGTGAAGTAGAATCTCAGGGTTATTATGATTTGCATTTCCCTGATGGCTAAGGATGTTTTAGGTGCTTCTCAACCTTTTCGTATTCCTCAGTTGAGAAGTCTTTGTTTAGCTCTGTACCCCATTTTTTAGTACAATCATTTGGTTCGCTGGAGTCTAAATTCTTGACTTCTTTGTATATTAGATATTAGCCCTCTGTCAGAATTAGGATTGGTAAAGGTCTTTTCCCAATCTGTTGGTCGTCTTTTTGTCTTTTTTATTTTTTAAATTTTTTGGTGCTTGTAATTTTTTTTAGATATTTTCTTCATTTACATTACAAATGCTATCCCAAAAATCCACTATACCCTCCCCTCACCCTGCTTCCCAACCCACCCAATTCCCGCTTCCTGGCCCTGGTATTCCCCTGTTCTGGGGCATATAATCTTCGCAAGATCAAGGGCCTCTCATCCCAATGATGGCCGACTAGGCCATCTTTTGCTACATATGCAGCTACAGACACGAGCTCTGGGGG
>NC_034604.1:2273441-2275033 GCF_900095145.1 Mus pahari | reverse complement strand
TTCCAACTGGTAATAAGGACACATGCTCCACTATGTTCATAGCAGCCTTATCTATAATAGCCAGAAGCAGGAAAGAACCCAGATGTCCCTCAATAGAGGAATGGATACAGAAAATGTGGTACATTTACACAATGGAGTACTACTCAGCTATTAAAAACAATACATTTATGAAATTCTTAGGTAAATCAATGAATCTGAAGGATATCATCCTAAGTGAGGTAACCCAATCACAAATGAACACATGATATGCACTCACTGATAAGTGGATATTAGATTTTTGTATTATTGACAGTGTCCTTTGCCTTACAGAAGCTTTGCAATTTTATGAGGTCCCATTTGTCAATTCTTAATTTTACAGCACAAGCCATTTGTGTTCTGTAAGGAATTTTGCCCCTGTGCCCATACCTTTGAGGATCTTCCCCACTTGAACCTCTGTAAGTTTTATTGTCTCTGGTTTTATGTGGAGTTCTTTGATCCACTTAAACTTGAGCTTTGTACAAGGAGATAAGAATGGATCAATTCTCATTCTTCTACATGATAATTGCCAGTTGTGCCAGCACCATTTGTTGAAGATGCTGTCTTTTTCCCACTGGATGGTTTTAGCTCCTTTGTCAAAGATCAAGTAACCATAGTTGTGTGGGTACATTTCTGGGTCATCAATTCTATTCCATTGATCTAGGTCGCTGTACCAGTACCATGCAGTTTTTAATCACAATTGCTCTGTAGTACAGCTTGAGGTCAAGCATGGTGATTCCACCACAGCTTCTTTTATTGTTGACAATAGTTTTTGCTATCCTAGGCTTTTTGTTACTCCAGATGAATTTGCAAACTGCCCTTTCTAACTCTGTAAAAAAATTGAGTTGTAATTTTGATGGGGATTGCATTGAGTCTATAGATTGCTTTCTGCAAGATTGCCATTTTGACTATATTAATCCTGCCAATCCATGAGCATAGGAGATCTTTCCAACTTCTGAGATCTTCTTAGATTTCTTTCTTCAGAGACTTGAAGTTCTTATCATACAGATCTTTCACTTCCTTTCACTCTGAGTCACACCAAGGTATTTTATATTATTTGTGACTATTGTAAAAAGGTGTTGCTCAATAATTTCTTTCTCATCCTGTTTATCCTTTGTGTAGAGAAAGGCCACTGCTTTGTTTAACTTTATATCCACCTACTTTGCTGAAGTTGCTTATCAATTGTAGGAGTTGTCTGCTGGAATTTTTAGGGTCACTTATGTATACTATCATATCATCTGCAAATAGTGATATTTTGCCTTCTTCCTTTCCAATTTGTATCCCTTTGATCTCCTTTTGCCGCCTAATTGCTCTGGCTAGGACTTAACGTACTATAATGAATAGGTAGGGAGAAAGTGGGAAGCCTTGTCTAGACCCTGATTTCAGTGGGATTGCTTCAAGTTTTGCTCCATTTAGTTTGATGTTGGCTACTGGTTTGCTGTATATTGCTTTCATTATGTTTATGTACGGGCCTTGAATTCCTGATATTTCCAAGGCTTTTATCATAAAGGGGTGTTGAATTTTGTTAAATGCATTCTCAGCATCTTATGAAATGATCATGTGGTCTTTGTCTTTGA
>NC_034604.1:2263531-2273430 GCF_900095145.1 Mus pahari | reverse complement strand
CATAACCTTTGTAGCCCCAGGGCACTGAGGTTGGGCTGCCCCTTGTCCACCTCTGTCAAGTGGATCAGAGGCTTGGATGCCCACCAGGGGCTGAGTGGAAAGCATCTGGCAGCCCTCCCACGTCTGCCTGTCCAGAGCATAGGTGGAACTCTGGTGGGATGTGGGTCGTCCTTCCTCCCCACTGTTTCACCAGGCCCCCTTTTAGTTCCCACATTGTGTCAATGTTTTCTATGGAATCTTCTGTACCTGAGATTCTCTCCTACTAATTGTATTTTGTTGGTGATGCTTGCAACTATGGCTCCTGATGTCTTTTCTAGGTTTTCTATCTCCAGAGTTGTCTCTCTTTGCAATTTCTTTATTGTTTCTATTCCAGTTTTAGATCCTGGATGACTTTGTTCAATTGTTTCACCTGTTTTGTTGTGTTTTCCTGTAATTCTTTAAGGGATTTTTGTCTTTCCTTTTTAAGGGCTTCACCTATTTAGCTGTGTTCTCCTGTATTTCTTTAAAGGACTTATTAATGTTCTTCTTAATATCTTCCACCAGCATCATGAGAAGTGATTTTAAATCTGAATCTGGCTTTTCCAGTGTGTTGGGATATCCTGAACTTGCTGTGTTGGAAGTACTGGGCTCTGATAATGCCAAGTAGTCTTGTTTTTTGTTGGTCAGATTCTCACTTTTGCCTTTGGCCATCTGCTACTCTCTGGTGTTACTGAAGGCATTGCCTAGTTTTTACTTAACCACTTTACCTACTCATAGAGCTTTTTGTTCAAAACTATTTCTAAAAAGTAAAATACTAGTCACATTTTAGATTCTGTTCACCTATAAAATAGAAGTAAAAACTTTTAGTCAGTTGTAGTAAGTCAATATCTTCTACCACATACCTGTTCTGAAATGTTAGAAGTTTTGAACCACATGAAAACCTGTGTAGTTCAACAGATTTCACAGGGTTTTCAGATTTGAAGCCTGGGTTTAAGGCAAAAACCTGCTCTTCCAATGACATGTCATCTCTGTCACTGTTGTCAACCACAGAAATCTATGAGGCTTTTCACAAAGGAGATGGTAACACAGACACTAACTCTGATTTAGTTCTGCTGAGCCTGAAGTGAAAATCACCCTCTTTGGTGGTTCAAATATTTCACTATAGATGTCACTCTGTATCTATGGCTTTACCCTTGTATTGACATTTCAAGATGAGGAGGCTCCTAAAGATATTCAAGTTGTCAGGGGTGGGGTAGGATGGGGGTACTTGTCCATTTCCTCCCTTCAGAACTTCACCCAAATGTGAACAAGTCATTTCTAGTCTTTATGCGGCATTCCACTCCAAGAGCATGGCTTTTCCCAGACTGTGGAATAACTTGCAGGCCTCAAAACAAAAAGGCTTTGTTTCTGACATGACATCTGTTCTGAAGACCCATCTTATGATTGACATGTGCTGGTGAGCAAGGAAGGAAAGTGCAGAGAAGTCCAGGGCAGAGCAACCCAACTAGCAAAGGGAAAATGGCACTCAGAAGTGTGTGTCTGTCTGTCCATCCATCCATCCATCCATCCATCCATCCATCCATCCATCCATCCATCCATCTACCCATCCACCCACCCACTGGACAAAGTAAACAAGATTTAAATGGGACTGGCATGTATGTCTAAGGGAGTCAGATCTGGCCACCTACAGTCAGACAAGTAGAAGGTAATGGATTCTGTGACAGCCCATTTCTTCATTCAAACCATCTGTTGAGCACCTGTCACATCAGGGTCTAATAGTTAAGAAAATGACCATCATGCCTGTCCCCACGGGTCTTACCAGCCATGAGGAGAGACAAATACCTAAGTTCTGACACACTATGACAGGCAGAGCAGAGAGCAAACCTGCAACAAGCAGAGCAGAGTAAACAAGAGTAAAGCAGAGCACAAGAGTTGAGAACGGACACTGGAGACAGGCTTCTGGGAATGGAAAGGCTTTGGGAAGGAGGAAACATCGAAGCCTATTTCTGTAAGCAAGGTTTTAATGTATCTGATAAAGTGAGAGAAAATCACAGCACTCCTCAGCAAAGCCACCAAACTGCCTTTCAGCTGCGGAAGAATGGCGCCTTGAGTTATATACAGGACACAGGTTCTGCTAGAAGACAGAGGCTGGATCTGGGTGCTACTCTACACTGCTGGACAACATCTGCAGCAACTGGCCAAGACAATGCATGAACACAGCAGGGCTGCCCTAACCCATGCACAAGCAGCCCCTCCCAGTGACACCTGTGAGAACACCCATATTTTCTAAAGACACTCTGGCATAACAGGCCAATACCCCTTCATGCCAGTGAGACTGTGCCCCCAATTCCCCTAAGTGCTCTACCCCTAGCACCTGTTCCTGGATATATCTGGTCTTCCCAACTTTCCTCACACTTCTGTTAATCAGTTTTCCAGACCTTGAGTGTCAGGAGTTGTAACAGGCCTCACACTGTCAAGCCCCATGGGCTGCTTCACTTTAGTATTGAATGTATTTCTGCTCTTTTAGAGACTGGAACAAAGAGTGCTGGCCCTTAGTTTCATTTCTAGAGTAAATAAACTGGCCCCAAGACATATAAAACAAGTGCAATATCCAGAAAGAGCCAAACAGCTGAGGGGACATTTGGGGAAACTGTACCATCTATGAAATGCTGAAAGAGACCAGTGAAGGAGCCATAGCGACATAAAGACTGTAAGGGGAGTGAGCTGTTGGGAGTCAAGACACATTAGGGTCCTTAAAAGGATCAAATGATTTACCAGAATTCTAAGAGGACTGAGTCCCAAAGGCCATGGGCACTGTTTCTGATACTGTCCCCTCTGCTTGGATGTGGGCAGGGCCTATGAAGATGACAGTTTATCACTCCTGTGATTATGCTACATTATCCAGGAAACAGGAAGGGGTTAGGCATGTGCAATTAATGTCCCAATTAGGTGATTTTGTTAATCAAAGAAGAGCAGGCTGGATGGGCCAGCACAATCCTTCGATGTCATTTGCTTACTGTGGGACAGATTCTGCTCGGCTGTCTAGACTGGCTTACCATTTACTATGGATCCCAGGGTGACCATGTTCTTGGGCAAGTCTGAAGTCTCTGCTTCCTGAGGTAAACTCTTCAAAAGAGGACTTAAATCTTCCCTGAATTTAGAGACTTCCCTGCCTGCCCCTGCTGACCTTGGTAAAGCGGGGATGCCATGCTGTGAGCTGCACATGACAAGAGCATCTTAGAAGCACAGGGAAGTAAGAACAGTTAAAAAACTCAAACTACCTTGCAGGAACTCCGAGACCCACAAAAGAATGCAGCCCACTGACATCTTCATCCTGGAGCTGAACAGAGAACCAAGCTAGGCAGTGCCTAGACTTCTGACTCACAGAAACTGGAATAATAACCACACACTATTATGATTACTAAATGTACAGCAATGTGCTAGAGAACAACAGAAGGTTAATCTGTTAAACTGGGACCCAACTTTCCTAAGAGTCAAGGGGTTCGCCCTTTAAGTCTTGCCACACGTTAAGACGTACGGGAATAGGGTCCTGCATTTGTGTCCATTCGCTGGTGGGCGAAGCTTCTCAGAGGACAGTTATGCTTGGCTCTTGTCTGCAGCATAACAGAGCATCAATAGTCTCAGGGATCGGCTCCTGCCCATGGTATGGGTCTCAATTTGGGCCAGTCATTGGCTGCCATTCCCTCTGCTTCTGCTCTATTTTTGTCCCTGCACACCTTGTAGGCAGTACAAATTTTGGTCTAGGTTTTGTGTTTTGCAAATTGTATCTTGGGTATTCTAAGTTTCTGGACTAATATCCACTTATCAGTGAGTGCATATCTAGTGACTTCTTTTGTGACTGGGTTACCTCACTAAGGATGATATCCTACAGATATATCCATTTGCCCAAGAATTTCATAAATTCATTGTTTTTAATAGCTGAGTAGTACTCCATTGTGTAAATGTACCACAGTTTCTGTATCCATTCCTCTATTGAGGGACATCTGGGTTCTTTCCAGCTCCTGGCTATTATAAATAAGGCTGCTATGAACATAGTGGAGCATGTGTCCTTATTACCAGTTGGAAGATCTTCTGGGTATATGCCCAGAAGAGGTATTGTTGGGTCCTCCGGTAGTACTATGTCCAATTTTCTGAGGAACCACCAGACTGATTTCCAGAGTGGTTGTACAAGCTTGCAATCCCACCAGCAATAAGCATTCCACTTTTAGGATAACAAAGCTTTTCAATTATTGACATAAAAGTCCTCATGACATGGCTCACCCATTGCTAAGACTTATCTCTGGCTGTGCCCACATCTCTGTCCTCTGCTTCTACAACCAAAGACAACTGCTACTTTCTAATCACTGGGCTCTTTTCTCCCTACTTCTCCCACCCTATCTTATAACAGACAAAGAGAGAGAGAGAGAGAGAGAGAGAGAGAGAGAGAGAGAGAGAGAGACACACACACACACACACACACACACACACACACACACACACACATCCTAAACTTTGTTCATGTTCTGCTGTTAAAGAAACTTCTCTGTGCTCAGGGCAGCTCAGACTCATACCATCTGTGCCATCCCTTCTTTTCAGAGAGGATTCCAAAAACAATGTCTGTGCAGGAGACTTCAGAGCATCACTGGGGGAGGCGCAGCTTTGCCGTGACGGTAGTGTTTGCACAGCAAGCATTTGATTACTGCATTCTACATGACCCAGGAGTCACGTGAAGCAGACACGGAAACTTTTATCATTCATGCTTCCTTCTCATACTGCTTCTACTAGAGGAGTGTGTCTAACAGCTGCAGAGACGATGGAGCCCAAGCATCCCTCTGCCTTAGAGACCTGAGCCTGTACCAGGGCTGTCTGCTCATTTGTAGAGTTCTTCCATTAGCCCAGAAATAGCTGGCAGTGTAGGCTCCCATTATGAGTTTGTGGTCCCAAATTCTAACAATCTAACAAAATGCTTGGCATAAAAAAAATGTGTATTTTGAACTATGTGAACCAAACACTTTTATAAAAACCATTGTATAAACAGAAGCAAACTGGGTGTTTAAACAGGGAAATGGACAAAGTATCTTGAAACATTTGAAATATTTTCAAAAACCCAAACATTAACAAACATTGCCATAAAAATGTAAAGATTTTTATTTAAAAAAGCATCCCCACCTATCTCCATTTCCTAGCTACCTTCCACCTCATCAGGGACTTGTTCAACACACTGATACTTACTACTGTGCACATCGTACTGTGTGAGGGGCGCTCACACTGCTGGAAACAGTGACTGGTGATGTGGGGTGAGTGCTGATGGATGAACTGCAGCACCCTGCTTCCTTAATGGCATGTTATGGACCCCAATGAGAGAATGACGCAGATCAGAAGTGTAAGACAACTGAAACCATAAACTTCCAAATGTGTTTGTAAAGAGCTAAATGAGCTGAAGAGGTGTATCCTTAAGAGGAAAGATGGTGTATACAGACAGTACAGTTAAAAACAGGCAAACTCCAGAGAACTAAATTCAAGGCTGTTTAGTTTTGACTTGGTAGCCAACTGGAAACTATTCCCTCCCTTAGGAATGGAAAACACAAACACATTACTAAACTAAATACGCAGCAAATGGTAGGTCCTCAGATGTGTGCTCCATAAACAGATTCCTGATTAGATGTATGCAGCGGAAGACGGAAGCCATCGCTCACTAACAACAGGGCGGCAAACACTGTGATAGGCAGCACGTCTGCACCGAAGCTGACCCACTCCTCGCGGCACTACAGATTGTGGGGTTGTCGCAGCAGAGTCAGGGGAACACCCATAATAGTGCCTTATCCCTGGGCCCTGTGCTACCGAGTGTGTGGATTAACTGTGAAATGTGTGTCTGAACTCATTCCTCCTATGCATCATATCCCTCTGCTTCTATAGGAACAAGACTCAAGTCTACCTCCAGCAGCCCCAGGTTTCCGACTTTGACGAAACACTGTATTTTAAACTGGGTGGACTGGAAGATGGTAGTGAACCTGGGAGAAGGTGTGGGATGGAAGATGAATGTGATCAAAACACACTGTGTGAAAACCTGAAACAATTAATAAAAGTATCATCTTCAATTGCCTCCACACCTTGTAGGAAAATGAGAGTAAATAGTTAACATTTCTGTCACTCCATCTCAATGCCTGAACATTTGAGAGTGAGAACAAATTTAATGTTTTTTTGTACTCTGTATAACTACAATACTAAAACAAACAATAAATGTTCTTAATATTTAATTATACCAAATTTGGCCTGGAAGTCTACAGAAGAAAGGGAAAAGAAAACACTTATAAATATGTTTATTAAAGATAAGCTTAATTAAACATAATAAATACTAAATTATAATAATCAAAATAAGAATATTTAATTGATGTAGTATGTATCAATTCCCAGCTAGGCTGGGAATCTAACTCACTAGCTGAGCCCTTGCCTGGCATGTGGTTCAATCCCCAGCACCCTCCTCCCTACAAAGGAAGAAAAGCAAAAACTGTACTTGTGACTAATGGTAACAGTAAACCTTACTTCACATATAAAATCTGGGGAAAATCACTTCTGGACAGGACATGGACCAGAACCACAGAGATCATGTTAAACATGCCACACACTCTTCTATCAACAGTGATGGGGACAAAGGGACAAGACCCAGGCATTTACATGTAAGATCATTACAAACAATCCAGTTCCAATCAACAATTAGATCCCATACTGAAGCCCGCCACACTCTAGGTATCAACCTAGTATCTCTTAACCAGTGGACAATTCTGGATAATATGCTACTTTGAGGAATATTAATATGTCAGAGAAGTGGAATAGCTAGAAGTAATCCATATAGAGCTGTGAAACAAAACCACCAAGCAGAAGCAGCAATGTCTCTAGATTGAGTAATTTAGAAGAAAAAAAGAAAATCACAATATACATTTCACATTTAAATAAAATTTTTACCTTATGTGTTTAGGACACACCCCTCAAACTATATTTGTAGAGATGATAAAAGTATGCTAAAGTGTTGAACAATTACTACAGGTCCTACAGACCCTAGAACTCATCAGAGAAATAAAATCTGAAGATTCATTCTCCTTTGAAAATTACAACTTTTAAAAAGTTTGAATAAGTTTTTACTTAAGATTGAAAAATAAAAAGGCTCTAAAAGAGGGTCCCATTGCTCATTGATGCCTTTTACTGAAACTTCCCACTACACCAGGTCAGAGAAGTTTCTGTACCATCAGAGCAACCATAGTGATCAGACCTCGTAAGGTCCCCGTGCCTGATTCAGAGTGTATATGGATGAAGCCACCTCATATCACAGCCTCCCTCTTGAAGGTCAAGTTACTCTCAAGAGGAAACTGTAAGCACTGCAGCCCACGATAGGTAGGGCTACCTAACCCATGCTCTGTATAGAGTGCAAGTGAAAACTGTGACCGTGAGGCACAGGGCATGGTGCTCAACAATGACGACCTCGATGGCCTAGGTTCTTGCTAGTTTGTTTAGTTGCAGGTGACCTCCACCTTTGGTTCTGCTGCTTCATCCATGTTGAAGCTCTACAAAGTATGAATAATGCTTTTGTCAACCTCTGAGATTTGTGTTCTGTATTTAATATATCAAAAGTTTACTTGACAATGCTGCTATTTCTAGCCAAGTAAAGACTGCATTTTACTTTGCTGAGGGATCCTGAGTCACAAAAGATGGAGTTACTAATGGATAAAGGTTTCCGTGTCATGCAGAGAGTAGAGGATGAGGGGACAACCACCAGATATTCTACAGTGAATTATTACAGGTAGGAAAGCAATAGTCCAACAGTGAGCTAAAAGCTCACTGATGGAGACAGAACTAGACATTTTAGTTGAAAAATATTTAGTTAAAAAGTACTAAACTGGAAGTCAGACCAAGTTCAGCCAGCCCTACCCAGGAGCACACTAACTCCTACACTTACTTGTGGGACAGATGCTCCACTTAAGAGTTTCGCGGCATACCGCTACTATATTTTGTTGTATCCTAATTTGTCTTTTGAAATAACCATTTATTAAAAACACATTAATCAAATACAATTCATTAAAGTATTTTGTATATTGCATATACACATTAATCAAATACAATTCATTAAAGTATTTTTGTATATTATTACTTGAAAAGAGAAGAGAAGCAACATGTGCCATACATAGTAACTAAGCATCAATTCTGAAGTGGGAATAGTAACCTTCACTGACCAAGTCTCACATGGGAAACACCTGAGGTCCAGAAAGCCTAAGTGGTTTGCAAAGATCCTGTTGAGGACTGAAAGTAGACCAGGTTTCACAGGCAGCCTTCCAGACTGGCATTTGTCTCTGAGAACTTGTCACATCCACTGGACTCTGCACATCATTCCCTTGTTTCCCAGTTGTCCTCATCTTTCCTTTTGACAACTGTGTGTAGTTCCTTTGCTCAGTAGCTTTTGCAGTATATTCTAACACCATTACTAGTGTGTCTGTCACCAAACCCTAACTCCAGTGGTTTGTTACACCTGATTTTGTGATCACACATTTCCTTTTTTTTTTTCACTAAAATGTGTCAAAAGCAGCTTCTGCCACCAACTACATTTCTATCTCATGCAGAAAATTTCCCTGGGCTAAAGGGAAAAGAAGACGTGATTTTGTTCAACTAGTCCAAAGGAAACAATGAAGGCCTTGCACCTAGAGGTGCACATGCATCTGCCCCTTAGCCTCCCTCTCCTTTGGTCCAAGTTCCTTGTTAAGCTGATACCGCTGTCTATGTGAGTGATGTATTAAGTGTCTGCTGAAATGTTATTTTTAACTTCACTCATACAATCAGTGCCTTATATAATGTTATACAGAATCTAATGCAGTTTAATTTTTTACATGACCTAAATATACACTTTTATATTTTGAAATAAAACTCAATGACCTAAAGCTGCTTCTCCAGTTTAGACTGTTGGCCTCATGAACTTGTCCTTCCAATGGAGGAAGAGCTGCACAGAGTCCACTAAGTAGGCCAGGCTTCCTCTCGAGGTTACGAGTCTGGGATAAGGACCTTCAGTTCTGTCCACAGGATGAGAGCAACAGCCCTTCTTAGACCTTAAGCCTGATGGTTCCTGGTATGTCTCTGGAAGTCTGTGCAAGTTGTGAACAGGTTTTTCTAAAAGGCTGTTGCCTTTTAGAAAACTGAGTCACTAAGTCCTCCAAATCCCACCCCCTCACACACAGAGTCTTAAATATAGACATTTATTCTATTTTAAAGCCCGATTTCATGAGAAAAGTGATAATAAAAATGACTACTCTCCTTACCTACTTCAACATCAGCTATTTATGACATGTACACACAGGGACACAGGAGATTGTGGTTAAAGTAGCCACATGCTTTTACTACGTCTGCAGAGAAGCATTATGGCCAACAATCCTCCTGACTAGTTTCCACTCCATAAAGGGACGAGGGCCTCAACCAACGCAACCAATTCTGGTTGGCATTCATACAGTAGAGTTGGATTGTCAGAAAATAATCTGACTTGACACACTTCAGTAGATTCAGGTAACTCCCTACATCACCCTGCACTACAGTTTATTAGAATAAAAGCAAACACACATTAAAGAATGTCAGCACAGGTGTGTATCTGTTTGATCTATAGTCAATGAAGTGTTAGCAAGGAAGAGATATAGGAAATCAAGGCTAGGTATGATATAGACACTATCTTCCATTTTAAATATGGAAGCACTATAAAGCTATCAAATATGAAACTAACAAGCTTCATTAAAAGTCACAATGTTAAGATTCTGAGTTTCTACACATCATGTGCTAAGTCTTTATAAAAATAATTTTTTTCAACAAATGGTGCTGGCACAACTGGAGGCTATCATGTAGAAGAATGAGAATTGAGCCATTCTTATCTCCTTGTACAAAGCTCAAGTCTA
>NC_034604.1:2240242-2263520 GCF_900095145.1 Mus pahari | reverse complement strand
GCCATCATTGGGAAGAGAGGCCCCTTGGTCTTGCAAACTTTATATGACCCAGCACAGGGCAAGGCCAGGGTCAAGAATTGGGAGTGGGTGGGTAGGGGAGCAGGGTGGGAGGAGGGTATAGGGGACATTTGGGATAGCATTTGAAATGTAGATGAAGAAAATATCTAATAAAATAATTTTTAAAAAGCACTGTACTACACCTTTGGCATATGTGAGACACTGGGTTCAAATCCCCAGAACTACAGAAGAAGGAAAGCAAGAAAAAAAAACCATCCTGGGATATGCGGGTATTGAGAAGCGCAGGTCTGTCCATGCCTGGGACACATGGGCATCGAGAAGGACAAGTCTGTGCCTCTGATCATTTCTGCTTCTCAAATTATATGTACAGATCTGACTTCAAAAAGTCTCTATATGAATTATCAATGTGATTATTTTTAATATCATGTAAAAAATTTACGAATCTTTTCAATTACAGATTATTTATATACCCTTAAAATTGCTCTGAAATTAGGCCAATTTTTCCTGAAAGTTCTTAATGTCTTTGAGTTATCATTCCCAGTCTGGTAATATTATGAAAAGGAATGAAGAATCAAAAAGAAGAAATTTCTGCTTCGTATTCTATTATAGTTTCTATTGCAGGATCAGTTACACAGTTTGTAGGACTCCAGGCCCTATAACAGCAGAGCTTTCCCTTGAAAATGAAGAATTATCCAGAGTCCATCACAGAATGGGCTGTCTACACAGATCACAGACCCATGAAGCAGGCCTCTGCTCTGGCTTTTGTGACCTTGACGTCATTAGATTACTTCCGCGTCAAACACTCATCTCCTCTAAGGTAGTGGTTCTCAACTGTGGGTCATGACCCCTTTGGGGGTTCGATGACCGTTTCACAGGGGTCCCCTAAGACCACTGGAAAGCACAGACATTTACATTATGAATCATAACAGTAGTAAAATTAGTTATGGAGTAGCAATGAAAATAATTGTGTTATTGTGGTCAGTACAGCATGAGGAACTGTATTAAAGGGTTGCAGCGTCAGAAAGGTTGATGTCATCTATCGGCCTTCCCAATCTTAGCCACCATGTGGCTCACTGACAGACACCTCAATTACAATTACTGTTTCTACCTTTAGGTTAAACAAAAGGAAGCATGAAGTCTGAACAAGATAAAAGGCAGGGCCCACAGCTTAGAGCAGCATTTCCCAACCACACCAGAGCACTCAGACTCTAGCGCAGACACACAGTAGGAATGGGGACGGCCTGTGTGAGAGCCCATGGCACTGCAGTATGGCTGCCTACCACTGTTCTGTAAAGGTGTGGGGAGGGCAGGGAGCTGGTAGACAAGTGCCTTGCTTTAACCCAAGCACCACAGGCAGCTTAGACATGTAAGAGCACAAGACCAGTAAGTACACTGTGTACTTTTTCTATAACTATTTACCACAAGTTCTGTGAAAATATATAAAGCAGAGAACCAGAAGTTTGCATTATTAACAAATTAAGAAGCATTATTTGACTTTCATTTGCTAAATTATGAAAGCCACCAGAGAGAGGGCCTAGCATGTGAAAGGAGTGTTATTCTCAGCTGCAATAATTTCTTCTCATTTTCTCTTTATTCAAGTTTTTCATACAGTATACTTTGATCATGTTTCCCCTCCCCAGATATACCCAACTTTCTGTTCTCTCTTTTTCAATAGAAAAATAAAGCAAAACAAAAAAAATCCACAAAACAAAAATCAAAACAAACAGTCTAGGACCAGTAAGACAAAACAAAACACCTCCACAAAAATATCATTAAGTCTGTTTCGTGTTGGCCAATTATTCCTGAGCATCAGGTCTGCCCCAGAATGTAGTTAAAACACCAAGTGACACTCCATTGGAGAAAATCAATTTTTCCTTAGGCAGTGGATATCAACTACAGATAGGTTTTTGGTTAGGGCTGAGATGCATTTTTTATTTTTGAGATAAGAAAATCACTGGAACAATGCAATCGTTAAGAAGAGTCAAGGGCTGATAGCTTATGGGAAAAGAGCACATGCCACCCCAGAAGCAGAGGTTACACTAAAAAACAACCTTCAGAAACAGGGGAGGTGGCTCATTCGGTAAAAGCTGGCCATGCAGACAACAGGACTTGAGATTGATACCTGGCAATCCCAGCACTGGGAAGGCAAAGCCAGGCAGAGCCCCCGAGGCTCCTGGATAGCCAATCTAGTCCAGTTAGCAAGCCTCACATTCCAGTAAGATATCCTGCCTGAAAAATCCAGGAGGGCAGCATCCTGAAATTGTCACCAAGGTGATCCTGCAACCTAAATTTAAAATTTTAGATATCCAAAAGGATAATACACTTAATCTTTAATATCTTACTAGAAATTTAGTGTATGTAACTAGTCTCTTTATAGCAAATACAGTTTTATTTCTTAAAAATTGTATGAATTTTTCAGCACTTTTCTTTTCCTATTATCTGTATCTATTTTAACAGATTATCAAAAAAATTAATTTTTGTAAAAACATGCTAGTTTTATTATTTCATTATAATTATCAATCTGTTTAAATCAAAACCAAATTAAATATATTGGAAAGTATATGGTTGACCTTAAAAATATATATACAAGTAATACCACACCAAGTGAACATGTTATATTTAGGAATATACAGATATAAATGCATATAACCATAATTAATAAAAAAAAATGAGGCCATGAATTTGAAGGAGAGCAGGGAGGGAGGGGTATTGGAAAAGTCTGGAGGGAGAAAAAGTAAGGGAGAAAAGCTGTAATTAAGTTATAATCTCAAAACAAAAAAGTCAAAGGTTTATAGTAATTTTTTAAAAACTAAAATTAACTTAATAACAATCCATACATTTTACCTTCATTATGTATGCATACATTGGTTCCACGGAGGCCAGAAGGTGGAGCAGTATCAAGTGGGGGCCAAGAGCTGAACAGTCCCCTGGAGATGGAGAGCAGGAAGCCCTCTGAACCACTGAACCACTCACTGCTCCTGTCGCAGATTATCGTCTACAGGACACACGGCCAGCAGAGCCTACACGACTCTGATTCTCTCATGTCAGATGGGAGGTGACCAACCCAGGGACTCTGACTTTAACAATGAGCACTATATGGTTTTGTCTTAGAACAAAGTGCTATTTTTAGATGCATGAAATAGAAGAGAAACATTTTAATTTCACAGAATTTCTCTAAGCAATGAGTAATGCTGTTGTTTATTAAAAGAGGCTTGTTGCCACTACCTCAGATAAGGTCAAGATTGGCTTCTATGGTAAGACCAGGTAACAGAGTCACAAATTACTCACAAATTACTCAGTAGAAGCAATTCAAATATTTCTGATTTTTAATTCATTCATATTCTCTCTCTCTGTATGTGTATGTTTATATGTGTATTTATGAGTTAAGTATAGCAGTTCTCAAAAACATGTCCTGGAATAACAATTTCAATACCACTTGTGGACTTGATAATTTTTGCATGGCTATGGGCCCTATTTCAGACCTTCAGAACCAGGAACAATGGCCGAACCAATGAATGAACAGCCTTCCAGGTGACTCTGATACGTATAATTTTTAAAACCAGTGGCATAGCATGTCTTAAAAATGTATCAAGTTTCTCAACTTTTGTATAACACTATCTACAGATGGATAAATTGCACAATTTAAAATCAATTTAAGAGAAACAAACCAGGCAGTGGTGGCGCATGCCTTTAATACCTGCACTTGGGAGGCAGAGGCAGGCGAATTTCTGAGTTCGAGGCCAGCCTGGACTACAGAGTGAGTTCCAGGACAGCCAGGGTTACACAGAGAAACCTTGTCTCGAAGAACAAAGACAACAACAACAAAAAGACTTTAAAAAGAGAAACAAGAAATCAATCATACAAATGCTCAAAACATTTTCCGCATCATGATAAACTACACACAGGAGGAATTATCAAAGGATGTAAAGTCCTCATTGACATGTCAAGAAGCTAGAAAGCATAAATGAAAAGATAGCCTTGGATAATAACTATATATCTTATCAAGGCAGAAATTAGAGTAAGCACATTATATCCAGGGTGAGTGCGTGAGAGCCGAATGCCAGGTGCTACTGCCTGGCCCCTCGGCACCAGTCTACCCCAGTCTGGCGGCCAGCAGTGCAGCAGGTCTGATGAAGGCCATCTGCCATGAGTGTGTGCACCTTCATGTTTCTTCTGTAGTCTCTACAGTTCTGATGTAACCTTCCCCATTAGCATATTTCCTACTTGATGAGCCACATGCAGCTGTTAGAACCACGTCGGTTCACCTCCATCCATCTTTCCTTGGCTTTGAAACTATATGTTCTTTGTTCCCTCAATGTTTTTAAACAGAGAACTTTCTAGGTCCATTTGCAAATGAATAAATCAAACTGGAGATATATATCTACTTTAATTCCCTATATAAGTAAATTTTCCATGAAGCCTTAGGGAGCCAACTCCAGTCAAACATCCAGAGCAGCTTTCCTGGCTTCAGCACTGGATGGGAAGAAATGAGAAAGCATTGGAATATTGCTTTAATCACTGTAAACTACAGCCAGAACTCTTGGTTCTTTGTGTTTTTTCATTCTCACAGGAATTGAACTTCCGATTTTCATTACAATGTTTTATTGTTAAATAACTTAGAGATTTAGTAACAATTAGAACAAAACAAAAAACCTAAAACAATGAATTAAGAAAAACTGACCTAACTGGGAATCAAACTTTGTCAAACTCCAACTAACCAAGCAACCAATAACCAATCAACCAACCTACCAATCAACAACCAAGCAACCAATAACTAATCAACCAACCTACCAATCAACAACCAAGCAACCAATAACCAATCAACCAACCTATCAATCAACAACCAAGGGCTACAAATAAACACACTCAGCTGTGAGAGCCACACTGCTTTTGCCAATTAAAAACAATAATCTTAATCCTTTGTAATCCTTTTCAAAACAATGTCAAACAGTTCTTGACTTTGAAAGCCATAAAAATCAATCTAAGATATGGATTTGATTATTAGACATAATTTGTTGACTTTTGCTTTAAACACTTGTACAAAAGATATACAATACAGAAAAGTCCACTTTTTGGATAGAATCTTTTTTAATTAAAAAAACATTATATATTGTAGAAAGAAGAGCTATAATATGTATCACCAAAAATAAAGATCAGTTCCTACTTAAAATGAAGTCTGGAAAACATGCTGATATCAATCAAAGATGTAACCCAGCAGGGGTTTGGGTGCTGTAATATGAACCTGTTTCCAAGACAGGCCTACTGATGTAATAGTGACATAACTACTATAGACGCGAACAACCACTGACCGGATGTGAGACATGATCCATGAAAGAGTACTGGTTGAAGGTCATGAGCAGAGAGGACATAATGCACGTGGTAGAATGTACAACTGTTATTTTGCTAAAAGGATATGTAGTTAAACTTCTAAAAGTGTACACTTATGTCCACGGACTACTGCAGCTCCCAGTCTCAGACAGTGAGTGATGGTTATGAGTGGAGACTCAGGACCCAGACAAATGGCTGAAAATAAGAAACTGCTGAGTGTGTAGCATTAAATGGGGTATCTATGTAATTGACTTGGAGGCACAGGGAACACAGTAGAAGAGGGAAAAGGGGGTTGTAAAAGATAGAAGGTGGGGAGGAATAGTCTAAGGCACCATCTCCTGGACCTGACATGTGCACTGCAATCAACAACACACAGCAGATGTGACAATTTGCACAAGACCTGCAGGCAGCAAGAGTCAACAGGCATGGGAGAGGTATGAAGATAATGGGACAGATAGGGAGTGTGGTTAAGAGGAACTTAATATAAGAAAGACTAGCACAGAAAGAAAGGGGGAATGGAAACCATAGCTTTATTTTTCTTGTTTTGTGTATGTGTATGAGTGTATATGTGTGTGTGTGTGTGTGAGAGAGAGGGGGGGGAGAGACAGACAGACAGTAGACAGGTAGACATACTTTCATTCTTGGGGCCACAGGTGAGGCTGATGTTGAAAGTCTGTCCTTGACAGCTCTTGCGCTTTGCTTCATTGAGACAATCAAGCCAAGCCATGCTGCCATCACTATTGTTGCCCTGGAGAATCCTGCCTTCACCTCCCAAGGCTGTAACTCCATGTCTGCGGTAACACTGACATTTACGTGGTCCTGGAGACCTGAACTCTAATCCTCACACTTACACAACAAGCACTTTAACCACGGAGTCATTTCCCAAGTGCCCAAACCAGATCTTTAAAAAAAAAAACTTTATCTTGCTTTTAAGGATGGTTACTGTAGTGGTTGGAATGATACTGGCTCCCCTAGTCTCATACACTTGAAAGCTTAGTCCACCCAGATGGTGGAACTATTTAAGTAAGCATTAGGAGGAGTGGCCTTGGCCAGTTAGCTCTCTCTGTCTTACCTTGTGGATCAAGATGTAAGCTCTACGCTATTGCTCCATGTCTGCCTACCTGCTGCCATGCACCTCACCATGATGATGAACTTTAACCCTCTGAAACCATAAACCCAAATTAAACACTTTCTTTTATTAGTTATGTTGGTCATGGTGTTTATTACAAAAATAAAAAAGTAACTAAGACAGTCATAGAATTAATAAGATAATCACTATCACATATGGTTATATAACCTAATTAGATACACTGGACAAAATTATCTCTTTTTCATTTATTTATTTATTCACTGTACATTGTACCCTGCCCCCTAGTCCCACCCTCATGAACCCCTTCCCCTATTACATCCTCCCCCTCTCCTCAGAGAAGGGGACATGCTCAGTGGGTACCATCCTACTCTGGCCCATCAAGTCACAACAGGACTAAGTGTGTCCTCTTCCACTAAGGCCAGACAAAGCAAGGCAACAGGCAGCAATGGTCAGCCGCCATTCCACTTGTTAGGGGACCATGAAGGCCAAGCTGTACATCTGCTACAAATGTGTTGGTGGCATAGGTACAGTCCCTGCATGTTCTTTGGGGACTGTACTAGTGAGAAAGTAAAAAAAAAAAATTGAGTTTTAAAAATAGATTTATTTATCCTTTATGTACATGAGTGGTTTGCTTGTACACATGTCTACCATTTGCATACAGTGCCCAGGGAAGCCAGAAGAGGGAGTTAGGTAAACCACCATGTGGGTGCTGGGAATCAAACCTAGGTCCTCTGGAAGAACAAGTGCTTTGACCCATCTCTTCAGGCCCAAGAAACACTTACTCTACAAGAGAGACTAATTCCTATTTTAGAGGTCCAGAGTTCATTGTCATGAACTCCTATACAGTCCACCTATTACATCTCAGGCATAGAATCTGAATTTGAATGAACAATAATTTCACCTCTCATTTCATGTGTTTAGGAACTGAGAAAAATCTATGTACTTACCATATGTTGACAAAGTGACATTACACTCACAACCAGAAACCAAGGCCAACTAGACGAGAACAGAGGAGGGAGAGCATGTGCTTGGCAGGCTGGGCCCCAACATCAAACCAGACCAGACCAAACCAGCCAGACATGAATTCTCACTTCTTATTTTATGTCTGGAGGAGTTTTGAATGGTTCAAATGTCACAGCTTGGACAAATCTTTCTGAACCTTTCCTTCTCCTCACATAGCTTGTGGTTTGAGTCTCATTAATTTCCTCATCTTTCCTACACAGGACAGGGCATACATCTTCTGCCCTCACAGCCATAGACCATGGCTCAACTTCTTACTACATATTCAAACTGTACATATCCATAAGGACCACAGCTAAATTCTTCTACTTCTGCCCTTATTCTTTTTGAAACTGTATTCCATCCTTTAATTTTCCCAGAATCTACTACTCATCAGTTAGCATGAATGGCTAGCTATATAGTAATCCATGTTGCCACCAGGTCATGGTATGCTCTAAGTCTCTCACCAGCATCTCAGGTTAAAGCACTATTACAAACATGATACATATTTAATAATTATTAAACAAATTTACTTATGAAAACACAGTTTGTCTGTTAAAGGTAAATATGAATTAAAGATAAAACTTTGAAAGAAGAAAACCACAATTAAACTTGAACATTTAATTTTAAAAAGTGTACCCTCTTATAAGTGTCAGCCCAAAGCCAGATGAAATTCTATAAGCTGCAAAGTATGACCACGCTTATATTACTGTTGTTCTTCCCCAGAATTGTCATAAAGTAATAAACTATCCTGATTCTACTTCAATTTGTGCTCTAAAGATAGAATTGAATCATTACCGATGCTATAAGCCATGAAATCTCCTCAGCAGTCCACTCTTCCTAAGGTACTTGTTTCATCTCTATAGAAAATTTCTCAAAGATCCAACTTTGCTAGGCAGTGTGGCGGGGCAGGTAACGTTGTTCTGTAATCCCAAAAGCCAGTGCTTCCAGCTGTGCTCTGTGGTCACAGGTTTTCTCCCTGGGTACCCTGCCTGTGCCTAGGCTTAGGACATAACTCTCCATCTTTCATTCCATCCCTTACAAAGTCTGACAAGCATTTATTTCAATTTATTAGTGTTGGTGAAGAACTAGGTTAATCACTTCACATAAAGAAGCGCATTTCCAGGTGTGGTGATTATGCCTCCTAAAGGCAAGAATATAATATAAAATGTAATGATGGCTTTCATATAAAGTACATAGGGAATGCTATTCTTGCAAGAAAGATTGTGCCACTCCAGGAGAGGTATACTGTATATGCATGCATAGATAGGAACAGCATCACGAGGCAAGGTCATGCCTACAAACATCGATCAGAAGCATCAGTGGAGGCCAAGGGAGAATAGAAGACAGTTTACCATAAACTGAAGGTACTTGGTTAGCACACGTGCTAATCAACTTACAGTCACTCATTGAATAAGCTAATGTACTTACTGGTGGGAAACAGAATATGCTTCGTATATACCTGAAATATTGGAAGTCAAACCCATTACTGTCCTCTAGCACTTAAAATTCAAGCAATCCTGTCTCCCCAGTATTTGGAATTAACAGAAGAGACTATCACTAACTTCTTCCACCATGTCTTTGCATTCCTATTTCCTATCTAGTTAACCCTCCCACATGCTACAAAACTCTAACCCACAGCTACATCCGCGAATGCCCGCTCTTCATCTTCATTGCCAGCAGACTAGCTTAAACCCAGTCTCTGTCTCAGCTGCCCCGGAAGCCCACCCGGGTCACAGAGCATTATACAACCACAGAATGACTAGTAATTTGCTCAACAACACAGATCTTACAGTTTTGTATTTGGCTTTCTTCATTTAAGTGAGCATATTCTGCATGTTGCTTTTTGTATAAAGTTCAGCACAGGTACACCAGGGATGTGTTGGAAGCCAGGCATGACATTTCCTTGATGAACATGGGACAAGGCTGTCAGGAAGGAGAGAAATGTGAGCCTGAGCCTCTGGTGATGCTACCTAATGTGATCAGTTGTGACGAGCCTTGATGCCCCATACCTCCAGGACGCTCAGTGCTCTGCATGCACAGCAAGCTCTGGGTAAAGGTTTAGGAAAAATACAAATCTGGCAGCCGCTGTCTTCTTTCTGCTCTTACATGGATGCCAAATGACAACTATCTAATAGACTGGGAATGACATCTCACCAGACCCCCTCATTTCATGTGTCTGGAAACCTCTGGTCTTGCGTATATCTTGTCCTCCCTTACCCTTCGAGGCCATCACATCCATGATGCCCACAGCTCAGAACCCTATTGGGTTCCCATTTGCTTTACCAACTCCCACTGATGATACAGATTCAGTTAAAGTTTAATTTTCACAGCTAAAAGTAACATGTTCTGTCCTGTCTCCTCTGTCCCCAATGCCGTGTGCCTGTCCCCAGCATACATCCTTCTATGGACTGAATTACAAGAGGCAGGAAATGTTTTATTTATCATTCTGTTGTCATAATTCACCATGTATTCAGTGATTGATTAGATAAAATTGATTTATTCCCTATCTATGAACATAAAAGGCAGCTATGGCAGAATTTCAGTCTAAATATTTTAGTAAAAACTGAAATTGTTAAGAGTGTTAAATATGTAAACATGAAGGACATACATAAAAGCTAAGTTGTTAATGCTCAGAAAGACATACATGTAGGCAAATGAAGGCATGTTTAATGGCTCTCATAACTGTCTACAAGTCCTACTACAAACTGCAACCCACAGTAATACTAGCCTTAAAAACGTAAACAACTGCAAGGCATTGCCATCACACAGATGCTGGATTATGTTTGATGATATGAAAATCAAGCCTTCGCCACTAACTTAATAACTTGGTCAAGTAATTGTTTTGAATGAGAAGGTAATATTCAATATGCCTACCCATACATATTTGCAATGTTTCTGAGAAGGTTTTAAATGTTCACATTGTGAATATAATGGATAATTGCAAATTACTAAATTCTTTATCCCTCAGTTTGTCTGTAAGTAAATTGACACTAGGACACTGTATCAGTGGTGGTTTGACAAAAGTCTTGATACGGACTCGACTCTTTGGAGATATGATGAGAATTAAGGATCAGATGCTTAGCAACGGGGAGTATACACAGAAAGCGATTAAGTTATCCAGTGTTCACAGACCCGCTCATGGTCACCCTAGCATCTTTGGATTAAACAGGACTAAAACTGAAGTGTTTTTTTTTCTGTAGCTTTAAACTGTAGTTTTAAAAATAATGTTGAAGCCTTTAAGCAAAAGAAAATCAGTCTTGTGAACAAAAGTGAAAACCCAAACACAAGTCATTAACATACTCTTTACTGTTAAAAATTATTAGCTAGAAAAGGCTAAACACCTTATTTATATATAGATGTAGGTGTTAATTACACAAAATTATTCATGCCTTAGAAATTTGGAGTTGGGTAAGAGTCTTACACAAACATAAGATATTTCCAGACACAGAAATATATAACACTTCAGCTTGAAAAATGATAATAATCCACCACCAAAGCCCACCACTACCAACTAGCTCAATCCTTATTAGAGGAAGGAAAATATACAATGAAGACCATGGCTGAGACCTTGCAGGTAACTGTTTTAGGAGGGCGCCCTTACAATTTCTTTAAAAAGCTTCACTGCAATTCTTGTTCTCTGAAGGATGCAGAGTCATAACAGTATTGGGTATAGTCTCCTAGATGAATGGGTTTGGAACGCACCACAGCTTATGCTCTGAGTGGAAGAACTGCAGCATGCCATGGTGACTGGGAGCACCTGCCTAGAACAGCCATGATGCATAATGACTCTGCAGTCTGTCTCCCTGGTGAAGATTGTGGAGCCAGTATACAAACCCACTACCCTCACAGAACATCCATGCTGTCTCTGAAACCTAAGGGGAGTCGGATCCACATCACTAAGGAGGTTAATAAAAATTAAAAAATGCTGCTAAAATACACTTAAAATGTTAGAGTGATGTTGAGATTTTTGTTCTTCTGCAAAAGAAGTGTAAAGAGAAATGAAGGCGTCGGAACCCAGTGGTCACTACCAGCTTACATAAGCAATGGCAAGTGCTTAGATAGATGCTGCTCAAAGTCTACCCCAATGCTTAGCAATCAGTATTCTGTGCCTATGTCTGCCAATCTTACAGTCAGGAGCCAGCTGCAGTGCTGGCCAGTGCCTGGAGAGAGTAGAGTGGCTGAGGCCTAGGTAGCTGTTGAGATTACTATTTAGGTGAGAGATTCCTCAGAAGGCACAGAATCACAATGTGCACTCGACAATTCATACTTTAAACGCAAGTTACTAATCACTCAACTTCATAAAACTCATAGCTCAATGCAATGGTGTGGATTTTAGATGTTTCAGTGTAAACATGAGGCACCTGTCATAGGAATCCCCTCTTTGCCTTAAACTTCCCATGTTCTAGGAAGGTTCCTAATTTGGAGACTCTTTCAGGACACTCTCTACCTTCTCAGTCCTACAAGTTTCCAGACAACACAGTGATCTCTCATTGAAGTTAAACTGAGATAAAACAAAATGCAACGTAACCAACTCAACTTAGATAAATTGAGCAGGGGTCATAATTATGCTATAAAAGTACTTATCTGGAGTTCAAATTAAACAAGGCATCCTATTTTGTTTTTTGCTTTCTGTTAAAACTGGGAACTCAAAACAGGTGACCTAATGAGGCTTCCCAACGGACAGATTAGGAAAACAGTGAAGACTCCACTCGTTTTTTTGTCTAGATCCATCCAATCAAATACAGTAGCAATAGCCACCTGTGGCTACACAGCACTTAAAGTGTGGCCAGGACAATAGGAGACACTCACAGTGCAAAATATATACCACATTTTGAATACTTAGCATGAAAAGCAACAGGTCTCATAAATTTCTATAACTGATTATGTACTAAAATATTACAATTAATTTTGGCTGTTTTACTAATTTCAATTTGGGTGTTAGCAACATTAAAGCCATCAGAATTGTTACTTGTGACTCAAATATTACTTTTAATTTTTACAAGACAGTGAGTGTCTCTATGCCTCCAAAGGGTCTTGGAGTTTCCTTATCCTCCTGGTAGACACAGAAGTTAGCCTCACTCCCCAGCTTCCTGACAACTGTTGGTCAGGAGAAGGATCTAAACAAGGAAATTAAGCTTCCAGTAAGGACTGCTGGCATGAATGGGCTAGGGTTGCTTTAAAAAATAATGGCAAACATAGATCTGAATACTAATGAAGGGGAAACCAGAGAGCCAACTTTTAATAAATCTTTCTTAATTCAAAAGTAGCAGTATACATTAATGTTTATATCATGCTTACATGAGAGCAAGCTGCTCGCCTTGACTCGGTTCAGCCTGCACATCAGCACAGACACAGGATCAACAGTTCACCTTGCTCCTTACAGCTACGGTGGGTGTGCATGATTACTGACAATACAACAATTACAACAATTGTTCCTACACCCTTGCTCTCGGTAATGTAGACAGAAAAGGCAAGAACAGTACCTCCCATGATATACGTATGCCACATAACTGAGAAGAAATTAAACAACAGCAAAACTAGTGAAAAATATTTTTTAAAATAGATCACCAATGCTATTTTAAGTTTTAAATGATTTACTTGTTTTTATTCCTATGTGTGGATGTTTGACCTGCACATTGGTGCCTGTATAGGCCATAAGAAGATATGAGATCTGCTGGAATTTGGGAAGTTCTGTGTGCAGACATGTGAACTCAGGTTCTTTGTGAGCCTAGCCAGTGCTCTTTAATTGCTCAGCTCTCTCTAGTATCCCAATACTCATTATTTTTCAAAGGTATGTGTGTGAACTTCCTAAATTGAATGTAATTTTACAACAAAAATTTATAATAAAGCTTTAATTTGAATAAGAAGTATTCTGTATTACTAAACATTACCTTACAATTTCAGTAGGTTTATGTTTTATTTACAAATTTCTTTCCAGTTGGCTAAAGAGTTGTATTTACTCACTCTCTTCCAGAAATAAAAAAAAATGAAGTTGTATGTGTATAGATCCTTTACATTATAAATAATTAATGCTTCAATGTAATATAACCTGTTACTCTATAAATATAGTTACTTATGATTTTTAATTATTAAATTACCTACAATGAAACTAGCCCTGATTCTACTTTTTCTCATTCTAACAGGAACAAAGAGATATTTTCATTCAACACATTTTATTAAGCAGATACAGGAAGGACTGTGTTTTTGAAAGGAGGGTGATGTTAGTCATGTTTCAAAAGTAGGGCTGCCAGACAAAGTCATCAGCTTTCTCTCCAAAGTTGGAGCTCCGTAAGGCCACCTCCAGTGCAGCTTGTCTCCAAGCCCAGCAAGAAATGGTGAGCGAGTGAAGCGGACAGGTGGGGCCCCTCACTCAAGTGAGCGAGTCAAGTGGACAGGTGACATATCTCCCCTCACACACACTCAGCACTGCTACCCCAGTAGTACCAGGGAACTGCGTCAGGAGTGAGCCTCCCAGCACCGACCTACTTCTAACACAGAAGGCATTTTCAAACTCAGCATGCATCTTCTTGTCCTCCATAGAAAACAAATGAGACCTAAGGGACATCTAGGATTAGTCATTTTAAGGTGTCAATAAATTAAGAAAAGAACTGTGAGGTTTTCTGCTGTTCAAAGTTTGGAAGGAGAGCTGGTGTATTAGTTTATCTTTCTTCTCTACGTGTCTCCTGCTGGAGCTCATTGTTCACTGCATGTTTCTTAAAGAAAGTGTCAGGGTAAAAGGATCAGTTTGTACTGTTTTTCTGAACATGAAGAAAGCTGTTGTTACCACACTTTTTGAAATTCAAATAGATTGCAAATGATTTTAGAGACCCTCAGAAGGAAAGGCAAGACACAGCTTCAGAGAGACCATGAGAAGCAGGGCTTCAAAGCTGGACATATCAATTAAAGATGTGTCATCAGACTGCCTGAATGTTGAGATGGTTTCAAAACTCTTCACTTCAGATCTCAAGACATTCAAAAATCATCCTGAATTGAAAACACAAGCTTTAGTAAAACTGGGTTGTTGTGTGCATACGTGTGTGCGTGCGTGCGTGTGTGCGTGTGTATGTGTGTGTGCGTGCACTTTCTGAGACAGGGTCTCCTCAAGCTGTCAATGGCTGGTCAATGAAGTCCAGAAATCGGACTTCCCTCTAGTCACTTCCCTTGAGTGCAGCTTTGCAACATGGGTGATGGGGATGTAACCTCAGGTCCTCATGCTTGTGTTTCAGGGACTTTAATGATGAAGCCGTATCCTCAGGCCCTAATTAAAATAATAATAATAATAATAATAATAATAATAATAATAAAGCAAAACTCAAAAAATTAATAATCTCTAGGGCATATTCCACTTACAAACAGTGAAAACTCTTGATGGACAGGTGATGTCCTGCCCACAGGAGTGGGTGGTCCAGGTCTGATGCTCTCAGGCCCTCAATGGAGCATGCCAAAGCCAGGCCTGCATTAGGAGCTTGGCTTCACAGAGTGCTCACTGCCCAGTGCTTACCTTTAGAGAACAAGGTGGCTGACACAAACTGATCGAGCTCTCAGCCCACCTCCAAGAACACTGAAAAAGATCTGCAGGAGGTTCTTGGTGCGGGAGGGACCTCTACAGTCTTCTTGTGGTGGAAGTTTAAGATTATCCTGAAGGAGGAGAGAAGAGTAATATATTACCCTAAGACCACACCACAGGGGGCAAGTTTATCTTCTACTACAAAAAGAGGCTCTGAAGAAAAAATTAAAATTAGATTGAATTGTGACAATTCTAAAAGGTCATGTTTTCTGTTTAAAATTATCTTTTGTTCAAGTAATACTACTTGTTCAAGTATTATCTCCTACATTAAACCTTGAGAAATTTAAGCTCTGCCTTATCTCTGGAGAATTAAAAAAAAAATGAAAAAAAATCTCAGGAAAAATCTGTGTTGCAAATGATACCAATCATACATTAAACCTTAAATAAACATGACTACTACAGTCCAGAACCATGTCTGCATCAGTCTGTTAGAGTGTGAGTAAACATGACTACTACAGTCCAGAACCATGTCTGCATTGGTCTGTTAGAGTGTGAGCACACAACAGACTCTTGTTCTTGTTTTAATGTGGTGATTACCTATAGTCTTTGAACATTTAGTAAGCTCTAAAATTTTTCATGAATAGAAGGAATACTAAAAAACTAAATATTTACAAAGTCAAAACTTATATAAAATGAAATAATTAAAAGACTACATATTTTAATTCTGAAAATATATCCTTTAAAACGATATTAACAATCTAAATCTTAGCCCTATATTAAATGTTGAAATATTCCAAAATGATGAGAAATGATCAAAGTCAGTTATTACCACCAATAGTTCTGACTAAGAATGGAATGAATACTTAAGCTATTAAGTATTAGGATAGTAACAGATGGAATACAATATGCCTATTTATACTTTAACATTTCTTTTCATCTTATGGAAAATTGGACAGAAGTTCTGTGATAAAATCATTTACTATAGCTCTATGCTGCCTGAATAAGTTACAAAATCAGAAGATGCATTCAATCAATATGATTTCCATATAGTTTTAAGAGTATATATATTTTATTTTTAAACATGTGAAACTCAGTAATGAAGCCTCTTCACTTATTTTCTATTTATTTGTAGAATACTACTAAAAACAGATGGCCTTCCTCAAAATGTTGGCCAACTATTCAGACTAATTAATTTGGTAGGATAAGAAGAAATATTGAAGCAACTTGATCATAGCTGTTGATAAGGTACTATATATAATCTAAATGATCAAGTCTGCAAGGGCACAGGGCTCAAAACCAATTCTTCAGGATGCATGGCTTCTGTCTGACTGCACATTCTGAAAGTGTGATGCAGGTCTTCAAGATACACTGGCAACTGTAACAGCACATTTTACTCAGGACAGAGGCTCCCAATTATTGTTCTGCAAGACTACAGAGTGAAAAGTGGCAGGAAGTTTAGGGCTGGTGTTTACTCAGAATCAATTGCAGATCAGGCTTTCACACAGCAGGACAAAGTATCCTAATGATAAATAGCAGGTAAATTATGGTGTAAATATAGTCTAATG
This sequence comes from Mus pahari, assembly GCF_900095145.1. Lineage (NCBI taxonomy): Eukaryota > Metazoa > Chordata > Mammalia > Rodentia > Muridae > Mus > Mus pahari. The sequence continues at coordinate 2,247,010 of NC_034604.1, read as the reverse complement.
TACATACACACAAAAGGCCAAAGTTCCTATGATCTATACCTATCAGAGCACACTTAGCAAACAGAAAATTACACCTGGATTTGATATTAAAATGGTGTCTCCTCTACTCTTCTCTTCAGAAATAGTGGAAATTGTTTAAATGATTCATTGAAATCATCAGATAACTCAGACACACACACACACACACACACACACACACACACACACACACAATTACTTTATGATACATATTACTGTGTGTGCTTTTATTTCGTTTCCCTTAAAAGGCTACCGTGTCCTTTTTGTTGAAACTATTTGCAACCCTAAAACTGCCTTGAAGCTTTTCAAACAGCAGGGTTTATAATTGCTACTGTTTATAGCAATGTAAAACCACTGTTATAAAGATTTATTGCAAAGGTAAAAACAAACTTTGGTACCTTTAACAACTTATTATTAGAACAAAAGAATCCTAATCAATAGAGAAAGAAAATCAATATCCAAATTAGACTAAAGAAACTTTACATTTCCTCTATGAAAAGTGTTGAACATCGATAACTATTACACAAATGCAAATTAAAACCATCTTGAGATGCTATCTCATCCTAGTCAGAATGGTTAAGGTAAAAATATAAATAAATAAATACATAACAAATAACAAATTCTGGCAAGAATGTACCACGTAAACAGGTAAACAGGAACCTTGTATGTTGTGTGTGGGAGTGGCAAGCAGTACAGGCACTACGGACATCAGTGTGGAGGCTTCCTAAGTGTGAAGGCAGAACTACCACATGACCCAGCTAGTCCACTCTTGGTAGAAACAAAAGGACTGTGTGTCCCACTATACAGATAGCCCGCACACACATATTTATTGCTGCTCTATTCATCGAGAAAACAGAAGCAGACTAGATGTCACCAACTGATGGGTAATGAAAATGAGATACACACATTGTGCCATTAAGAAAAATGAAATCATGAGTTTTCAGAAAAACAAAGCTGGAAAATGTAAGTGACATCAATCAGGTTTGCAAAGGCAAATGCACATCTGTTCTCTCTTGCACAATTTCAGCTTCTGATTTATTATTCATATATGTGCATTGTCAGAGATAGTGTGTGCCAAGGCCAGAAAACTAGAAGGGGAAAGGATAAGAAAGGAAAGGAGGAAGAGGAGGAAGAAGAGGAGGAGGAGGAGAAGGAGACGGAAGTGAGGGAGGAGGGGAGGAGGCGAGGAGGGGAGGAGGAAGAAGGAAAGTGAGAGGGGAAGGGGAAAGCTCCCTCACAGTCCCACCGCTTCTATGAGGTTATTAGGAATGCCAAGGTCACAAGTCCTCAGCCCTCCCTGAGAATCACTGGCAGTTAATGTTTGCTTAGAAAAGGAGAGAGGTTTTGTTCAGCCTTGCAGCCCTTGCAGCTGATCAAGCTCCTGGAAATAAATTATAACCATGTCCTATAAGAAATGTTATTACACTTACACACACACACACACACACACACACACACACACACACACAGTATCAAAGTATAAGGCAATTTGAGAAGAGGAAGGTAACTGTGGTGAATATGATCAAAATACATTGTATACATGTGTGCAGGTCATAATGAAGTATATTATTATGTATAATTAGTATTCTAAGGAAAAAAATGTAGAAATAGAAACACTATACTCAGTTTCAGCGAACAAGCCCTAAAGATACAAGTTATAAACAAGTGACTCATGTTGGGATATTTGGGAAGCTCTGAATTAATATATGTAAAAAACAATAATGTGTTTTCATTTCACAGCATAAATACATTTTATTTTTTTCCAGGAAAGAATTTTTTACTACATACATTTGGAAATTAAAAACAACTGGTAACTTCATAAATTTCCATTAATGTGGAGAATTGGGGATGTCAATGTGTAAGAAAACTGACATATTAGAAAACTAGTAATTTCAGTAGATTCATATTCTGTATTCATCCCTGTCATGACAGATCGTAGAGCTCCTGATTCAAGCTTAAGATTCTTTAAATGTCTCTATTCTTCCTAAAAGAGCAATGGCACAGAGAGAGAATAAATCCCCAGTAAATGCTTGTTAGCTGGCTGCTCTAAAACTAGCAGTGGGGCAACCTCTGGATAACCCAGCACAGGGGAATGCTAGGGCACTGAGATGGGAGTGGGTGGGCAAGTGGGGGAGCACCTTCATAAAGACAGGGGAAGGGGGAAGTGGATAGGGGGTTTGTGGAGGGGAAACGGGGAAGAGGCATAATGTTTGAAATGTAAATAAAATAACCAATTAAAAAAGCCTAGCAGTGGGGAAGGGAGACCATGCTTGTAGTGCTGAAATTATCTTTCATTCAGCATCTCGCAATGAGAGAAATGTTTCTATATTACAAACCAAAAGATACACTACATTATAAAATAAAAGTTTATTTTTAATGTATTAAAAGTTTAGATACATTTATTCCACATGTGTGTGTTTTGCATGTATGTATGTATGTATGTCTATGTATATATGTATGTATGTATGTACATTACATGTGTGCCTGGTATCTTCAGAGGTAAGAAAAGGGCATCTGATCCCTAGGAACTGGAATTGTTGTGAGCCACCATGGGGTTGCTGAAAATTAACTTTGCAAGAGCAACAAGTACTTTTAACTGCTGAGCCATCTCTCCAACCCTATTTTCTATTATTATTTAAATACAAATATTTGTACTTAAAACAGTTGAGTTAATTTATAAGTTCTCTTTTTGCATATGTAAACTTCAAAGCCATAGAATCACAGTTCAAAGAATGTGTCATTTTAAACTTCACCCTAAAATTGTTTTTTCAGCAAATGCATTACTTGGAAAAATCATTTAGGTCTGAATATATCTGTGTAGGGCATCAACTTAAAAGGTATGACATTTATAGATGGGGCTGTGCTAATACAATACTCTGTTTTCCAACAAGTTATTAATCATCATTACTATGTCCTTTTAGGGTTACAAATCCATACTGTGAGTTAGCCCTATTGATGAAAAGATGCTGTAGTGGGGTTTTCTCAAGGTAAAGTATATTCGACACAATCTTCATTTGCAAGCTTACTACTCTTGGGTTTATCTTTCATGAGGTATATAACAGGTGTTTGCTATTCCTTCTTAGATGAGAAGGATCACTCTCCTTTGTGTGGGATAGTCAAAAGCCTTGGGCTAAATGCTAAGGGGATCTTGTTCCTAGAGATGCAATTATGCAGGCCTTTTGAGAGTGGCTGCTGAGGTGCAGTTAAAGGGGAAACACAGACTAGGTCAGAATTCCCCTGGCCTCTGAATATTGGATATGATCTGAATATTGGGGGTGAATTCTTTGGAATGACTGAAAACATATACATCACGTAAAGTCCTCTATTCTGTAATTATTTCAGGTGATTCACGTTTGTGAGTCTGGTGGAGCATGATTTCTGGTACTGGGTGCTGAGTCTAGAGCCTTATGCATGCTACAGAAGCACTCTACCTTAAGCTGCATCCCCAGCTGGAGCAGGACATCTGATGGAGGACTGTTACAATTATTATTATGTATGTAAACAGTAACATATGGAGCCATGCAAAGCACTTCCACATGTTAAATACTGGTCCAAGAATTAATATGCATAAAATGACCTGATTTTCTGCATGATGTATACTCCTGTTCCATGTTAGAGTAGGGAACAGGACAGGGGACTGCTGTAAAGCTCTGAACTCTCTAAGTGTGGGCATCAATAACAAGCCAGTTAGTCTGGCCTAGAGACCGGCTTCTTAACTACAGCGTGGAAGTGCTTATGTAAAGCTGCCCAATATCACTTTATTAAATATCATGTCCAATGCATAGTACCCACAGCAGGTGCTATAAGCTTGTAGTGACTGGCACCCGTGTCAGGCAGTCTGTGCATGTTCTGCCATAGTCACTGTTTCAGTAACTTAACCTTCCATAGAAAGTTCTTGTATTAAAGAAAATAGACACTGTTTTGCTTTCTAAGAAACATTTTCAAAGACTTCCTGCCAATTTTTTTTATGTCAAACTGAGACCTATTTTAGGAGATAGGTGACATATTGGTTCATCTATTAGTAAATTACTAGTACTCTAGAGGACCAACCTGAAGTACCTTTAAGAAAGGGCTTTTGTTTTTACAATGCCATTAGATACTGCATTGTGACTATGTTCAATGTCTGTGTTCTGTGCTAAACTACAGCTCAAGGATCACACAGCCTTAGCACAAGCTCCCAGTTTCCAGTGCAATATCTAACACACAGCAGGTTCCACTACATAGTCATTCGATGTGTAAATGGGATTTATCTTCTCTCTTTTAGGTTTACTCAGTAAATACCCACCATAAGTGGCAGTTTAATAATAACATCATCCTCCCATAAAATGTAACATGATAATAGTTATTGTCAGGATATTAACTTTAAAGATAAGACACAACTTTGAAATGAACCTGTGTAATTCAAAGCAAGAATTCAAAATTCCAATTCCACACCATTTTTAGTTGCTACTTGTTTCTTCTGACAGTAGTAGCTTCAAAAATCCTGACAGAAGCTATTATAGCATATATGGCATTAGGTGCACTAGAGATATACTAAAAAATTCCTAATAGCCTTTGTTTGCTTCTGGAGCCACTGATAAGCATTTCAGCACAAGAGATGTTATGCATCACCACCTTGTGCATTTACCTGAACCCAGCAATGGGCTTCCCTGTGGCATCCTCACAGGCACACACTATCCCTTGGTCATGCTCACCTCCCAGTACCATTTCTTCTACTTTGTGTTTCAAATTCCTTCATGTAGCACAGCTGTCTAACTGACATCCTGGACCATTCAAAGCTAACTCACAGAACCCAAAGGAGTGGTCAACGAAACCATGAACACCTCAAGGCATACTACACAGCGAAGAAGATGTTCATCTCCCCAGGCCACCCTCCAGAGCCTTGTGAAGACATCCTTCTCCCACACTAACAAGTAGGACTGTCTCTATATTGACATCTTCAAATCAGAATATGTAAAAGATAGCTTGGTGATGTCTAAGCCCATAGAGATGTAATCACATACTTAACTTGGATTTTATTACCTGAAAAACACTGGTTTTTATTTCACCTTTAAACATTTCAGTGTTAAATTAGGGAAAGACTATTAGTTCTAAAACCATGAACTTTTCAGATTTGAGTTTTATGTGTGAGATGGCCCATTATTGTCACATGGCTTTTAACAAGGGTCAGAGAATGGAGACTGGGACTGCAAACATAAAGCATTGCCTAGGGCACACATACTACCCTGAGCTCTAGGCTCCACGTGAACATGCAGTAGCACATCAGTGCCAGCATTAAGTGCAATTAACACATGGTAAAGTTAATACCTAAGCAATAGGAGTTTTCAAAATATTCATGATCTAACATATGAGAATAGCTATTATTTTTTAAATGTTTACTAGTATTTTAATTGAGATCATATCATGAAGTGCCAATCTGACATTTTATTTGAGATTAAAATAGTCTCAAATTAATGGAACTATTTTAGTCTCAAATGGCCTAACATTTTATTTTTCAAAACAATGATTAAACCTTAAAATAAATGTGTAAGAATATAAATTTTATATGCTTTTAATAGGAATAAAATTGATGAAGAAATCATATATTAAAATATCTGCATATATTTTCTATCAACTGAAGAACTTGGAGTTCTCCATACATAATTTCTGAAATACCAAAGGATCCAATAGGAATTCTCCCACAGACAAAATGATCTAAGAATTCAGCTTTCACAAGTCTCTGTTGCAAATGCTTACGAACTTTAAGAAACTATAATAGAAGTATAAAAATTATTTCTCCATGGTCAGAACTGAGTCATTCCAAGGGTTTGTTTTAAAAACATTCAATTAATAGGAATATAATATAAAAGTTTCCTTTTAAAAACCTGGATTATTATATATTAAATTGATTGCTTCTCTGCTCACTGCAATGCATGCCTCCCCATGTGACTGTCTGCAACTGACATTCTGCCTTCAGACTGAGGGGGAAGCTGAGGCCTAGAGTACTCGGCAACACCTGACTAATGCATGAGAGATGCTGAGGCAGGAGCTTGTCACATGGGGCAAGGTTAAGTTAATATAACTTTCATGTCTCTAGTTAAGTAAGAAAAATTACTAAACTAGTTTTGATTACTAAAGTAACGAGACTAAAAATTAATAAAACTATTTTAGTCTCAAAATCTTGTTTGATAGCAAAATGGTCAACTAAATTATGGCATATCTTAAATATGCTGGTCTTTACCAGTTATTCTCTAGTGATCATAAATACTGTATCCATGTAGACAGTGACATAGGCTTTGATAAGTGCTGGCTTTATATCAAAACTGTTGCTCTCCCCAAAGTTAAAGCAAAATAATCATGAACCCAACAGGACGGAGGATCCATAAGAAGAAATGTGTAGACACAAAATAAATTGTTCAAAAAAAATTTTCAGTTGAAATTCATTTGTAGTGTATCAAAATGAAGCAACCTGGGATTCTTGTTTCAATGTAAACATTAAAAAAAAACAAGACAGATATACCTGATTTTTATCACCAAAGTTTGGTATTATGAATAGACAAACTGGCTCATTTTGGCTATAGAAACAACTTTGTAAAATCAATATTTGAAACAAAGACTTAGTAGCAAATTTCAGTGTACAGAAGTAGTTTTTAGACAGTATCTTGTTACATAACCAAGGGTGACCTCCAACTCTCAATCCTCCTGCCTCTGTCTCAAGAGCTGGAATACAGGTGTGCTGCCATCCTGACTTCTATAGCTGGAATACAGGTG
>NC_034604.1:2215537-2239588 GCF_900095145.1 Mus pahari | reverse complement strand
GGTGCGCTGTCATCCTGACTTCTATAGCTGGAATACAGGTGCGCTGCCATCCTGACTTCTATAGCTGGAATACAGGTGCGCTGTCATCCTGACTTTTATAGCAGCATTTTGAAGGTAAACAGATTTTATTTGGTCCTTATTTATATTATTTTACTATCAAGGTTTAAAAAAACCATCATTCAAACTTTATAATATATACTCTGAGAGATACCTAAAAATTACATAGGCAAATTCAGTTTGGTATAAATATCCTTAAAACCTAACTTTATTTAAGCAACATTTACGACATACTATTTTAAAGATAATAAGCTACAGTAGAACTACAAAAAAATTAAACTTGTTAAACTTTGCATGAACCATATAAACTAATTTTTGCACATTTTTATTAGTTTCCCTCAACACTGCATACATAAAATCTCTTGTAAGACTGTTCTCCACATTCATCTTATAAAAAGTGTAACAGACATGTAAAACTCATATTTGGTCGTATATCCTAGAATAAAATTAAAACTTTATTTTAGATACATGCTTTATACAAATCAATGCACATACGAGTTAAGTGAGGCGCTTACCCTTGACTTTCTTTTGAGAGCCAGTTACTCCATTAATCTCGGTGGTTCCTTCCTATGTGGAGTAGTCAGTAGCCAAATCACAAAATGGCATTTGGGTGCTCGTGTCTTCAGATGCGAATTTTGGGCAATTGCCAGTTGAGAATTTAAACTGAAAACTAAATTACCCAAATTTTATTAAGTTGTTCCCATGTCCACCAGCTGATAAAGAGCAATGACACTAAAAATAACTGAAAAAAAAACAAAAAAACAAAAAACATGGTCTATGTCCTTTTAAGCAGTCATATTATGTTTGAGAAGAAATGCTATGACCCCAAACTAAAACTTCCAATACCTTCACAGAACAGGCTTAACTAAGTTTAGACCCCTAAAGGTCTCCACAACCATTCCAAACATGTGATAAAGATGGTACTTAGTTGATGATGCAATAAATCATTAAGTGACAAGGTTAAATGCCATCAAATACTACTTTTGCCTGAGAGTCAATTACCGTTTCTGGGAACAGGTTGACTATAACATTCACACTTACAAAATACTAAGCCATTAACTATTTGCAGTGCTATGTACCGTACAAGAAACTCAAGGTTACACTGCACACACAGGTCTTGACTGAAAATATCATCTTAGTATTGGGAAAAAAAATGGTTATCCAGTTTTTACAAATATAGTATGAAAAAGCTTTAGTTTCTTTCCCACACCAATTCCTCCCACCCACATTAAATTGATAAGTATTCTTTGGAGAGTCTATCAATCAGGTATGGTAGCTGATCATATTGGTCTTTATTATAACTCAGTTGTGCAATCTGTTTTGATGCTTCTAATATTAAAAATGACTACTGATTTAAAACTGAGTATTAACATAGTAGGTCTAAAATTAAGCGCGCGCGCGCGCGCGCACACACACACACACACACACACACACACACAGCTTAAAGATCTCAAATCTCAGAGTCTATGAACAATCACATGGATATCCATTCATCCATCTACCCATCCATTCAACCTCCCATCCATCCACCCATTCTCCCAACCATCCAGCCATCTATATCTATCCACCCACCCACCCATCCATCCTTCCACCCATCAAATGTTCCTGTATCAAAACCTGAAATTGCTATACATGTACTATGTAAGAGAGGCTATAGGCTGAATCAGCTTATGAGCAAACCAAAAAGAAATGGACTTCATATAGAAGTCCTTAAGAGTTATTAGTAGTTAAGGATAGACCTTTAATAGAGTTGATCATATTGTCTTTCAGAGTTTACTATCCTAAAAACAGGACATCCCATTCCATTTGCTATGTCTGATGGTTTTAGGTCACCCCAAATCCTTAATAGGTGTAACCTTTATAAACTATTCAGAGACTAACAACTCTGTCTTAGGTGCTATGGAGCTACAAAGGAAACGTTCTTTTCTTAAAGGGTTTATAATATAAAACTTAATGGGGCACATGCATTAAGTATGTTGTACAAATGACGGGATATCCACCACAGAAACAAGCACAGTGAAGAACATAGTGTGTGAAGTATGTTATAAGAACAAATGGATCTCCACCATATACGCAAGCATACTGCAGCATGTTAAGTGTTTGAACAGGTTGATGACATATGGTACCAATCTGAGAAGCCCAATTTACACCAAACTATCTCTAAAGTGAAAAATGCTTTTTCTTATTTGTTTTAATAAAGCCTATAAAACAAACTGTGATGGAACATAGAATATGGCTGTGGAAGTGTTCATGTCCTCAGTCTGGAAGATCAAAGAGAAATTCCTTAGCCAAAAGAAATGACAGATCATGGAATTAAGCCCATACTCTCAAAGTCCTGCTTCCTTCAGGAGAGAAGCAACTGTAAGCATGTCCACTCACTCTAATAACCACAATTGTTGTGGCTATAAATTCAATTTTAATGCGCGACACAAAGCTGACAAGTCTCAGAGATAAACATCACCTTAAACATACAGAATGACTACTGCCAGCACACCTACACACAAGGTCGCTTCAGATTTCAGCGGGTGAGTCCCTTATACATGTATGTGCTTGCACGTAGTTGAACATTTCTAATACATGTGTAAGAGTTTTAAAGTTTAACTCCAAATCTTCATTTTATTAAATAAACAGACCCAGAAACCTGATATTGTTTGCCCAAAGTCACAGTTATCAATGAAATTAAGACTCCCAAGAATAATAATGCTACATTTCCTAAAGTTCAGAAAAAGAAACCCTGGAAGGGATATGAGAAATTTCAAAATGTTAACATCTATGCCTAATATTGCATTCTCAGATACCCCGTAAGCCTTAGAAAATGTAAGTAATATACTCCATGAAATTAGGGAGAAAAAGACTCATGAAATGTTATTCCCTATGGTTCACATCCATTTCTCTCTCATTCATTGCACCCTACTCTCTCTCCCTCCTCCCTCTGTGGTTATCTAAAATTTAAGCTCTGCATAAACAAAGGTCTCCCTGTTTCAGGTGACAGAATGCATAGATCCTCTCTGAATACAATGCATACATATTTGTATTCTGTATATGCACCTAGACAGCAAGAAAAGGTCTGAAGACTTTACTATTCAGATGTAAGAAGACACTCTTGAGACAGTGTTCTGACACCAGCTTCTGAACTGAGTGGTGACTTCAAATAGGACAGCTAAGTAAATGAGAGTTGTGAAGAGTTGTCAACAATCAAAGATTTCTGAACATACAGCAGTAACAAGCTAATTAGGAATCAAGCAGTAACAAGGGCGGGTGTTTCTATCAGCCCTTGCCCATAATGCATCTCACAATCGCACTGCAGCTCTGAACACAGCATGTGCACTTTGCACTGCACATGCCACACATGCAAGGCCCTCCATACTGCCTGAAAGGTCTCAGTGCAGATTCCAGGACAGAGCAGTGCTGTTGCTGCTCACAGTTGTTCTTGTGTAGCATAATGGTTTCATTACAGAAAACAAAGACTTTTAAGTATTTTTCCACTACCATTTCTCAACACGTAGCAAGTTCATGTATCTTTGGAATGCACTGTGTTAAGAGTGTTTACTTTTTAATTGCTATCATGTTGCTGATGAAGTTTCCAGCTTGGGATTAGAACAGAATTTACAGCATTTTTTGAAGTTCTCCTTAGGCTTACTTTATCTTCTATATTAGGGTTGTTGTGAATGACATGCTCAGCACTGATAATTATAAAATCTAAGCAATCAACTTAGAAAAACAGTGAATATGTTCTTTTTCTGTTGTTCAATTTTTTTAAAAAAATAAACAAATACATCCATCTCCTTAGTGTGCATACTTGCTTTCATCTTTAATAAAAGGAAAATTATATGTGTATCAAACAACTATTGAAATGCATTCATGATTATCAGTGCTTGATCTGTAGACCTATTTTATACACCTATAAGTCAGAGGTCACATAAAAATGTCTTCAGTGAAAAGGAGCCTTGAGTGTGAAGATGCTAAGAAGCCCGAGTTTAGAGTTGGTTACAGTAAAGAGCTCAATTACTCCCTTACTGTATTTGGAATGCTTTGACTCAGACATTTCTAATAAAGTGCAGCATGCTTTTTATTTTGTATGTTTCAAAAGAGCACTCTCCCTGGGTGATATCTATAATCCCAACACATCTGTGAACAGAGAGGAGCTCTGTACCCACCAGCACTGTCATATACACCACAACCCCCCTTTCAGCTTCTATTCTGTCAGAGGCTAGAAACCCAAAGGGCAGACAACATTTGGCTACCTATTATTTTAAAGGTTAAAAGATTATCCTATGGCACCAAAAATACACATGCATAAGGCATTTTATATTCTATTTGGTCACAAAGTGACAATCTCAGTATTTTATTTGCATGAGTATCTATAAATGTATATTCTACATGTGTATAGCTCATAGGATTAATCCAATGTTTAAAAGAACTAGATTAAAAAGAAAAATCACAATTTTTCTACTTCCCTCTTTCACAGATGCCTATGTAACACACTGTTCATACCAGTACCATCTTATCATCTTAAGAAGAAGCACAACAGCTTCCTTTTTAAAATCTTTTTATTTATTTTATTTTATTTTATTTTTTTTAGAAAGGATCTTAGTCTAGACCAAATTGTCTTGGAACACAATATATATACACCCAGGGGAGCCTACCATTTATAGCAATCGTCTTGTCTCGGCCTCTTGAGTGGTGGGACTACAGGAATGAGCCACCACACCTATCAAAACTACAGTTTTAAAAGTTCAGCGTTGAATTAGCTTCCTTCTCCCAAGCACATCCAACTGACCCAGAAGAACACAGCTATTCTCTGCGTGCCCACAGTGCAGAGCAGATATGGAGTAGATGGAATCAGAAACGAGGGGATCCCCAGTAAACGAGGAACTATAAGAAGATCCATATTTTATCCTTTCTTGGGTAGAGAATAGTAATAATTTTTAAGCCAAACCTCCACAAACAAAAAAGTATCCTTATCTGAGTTCCTACTGTCCATGGTTAGCTTAGCTCAGTGTTGAAGGGAGGGGACAGATAAAATGATGGTTTAAACTGTTTACACTATTTTTTTCTGGCAACCTCCTATTTTGTACTGGTACATTCCAGAGGAAGGTAATGGTGGACTGTGAAATGTGACTTCAGTAGTGGTCACAGAAAATTCAGAGTTTGGAAAGAACTAAGCTATGGTATTTATGATAGTCCTCAGATTTACCAGTGCTCATTTGCTGGACAAAGCAGAGAGCTCACATCTGCCTTTTTAACATACATATAGCATCCTAAATGTTACTGAGGGGAAAAAAGTACAGTTTAGTACACAGAATGCCTAGAAAATAATGGCAAACTAGTTTAAAGTTATAAATGCCTACATTTACACATATAAAGGCAATCTAATTGAAATCACCAAATAATGGGGGAAATAGAGCCCCAACTGGCCATCTCTTGTCACTAAATGAAGCATCTAGTACTTCTTTCCGCAAACTGAGAGCAAGGCCTCATTACTGAAGACAACACAGAGTCTGAGCCGGTGCCCACCCAGAGCTTTCACCTTAGGTTCCGGCTGGTATTTTAGTACAGAAAGGTATTCTGAATGTTACCAAATGAGAAATGTGAATACCAATCCAACCACCAACCCTTGAAATGGCAATGGTTTCCTTGCAAGAAATGCTAGGGTAATGGTGGCACAAAGCTTGTTGGAGTAACTAATCAATGTCTGATTTTACTTAAGACCCATTCCACTCGAGATGTAACCTATACCTGATGCTTGAGTGACCAAGACTAGATGGACCAAGAACCTAGAGTTAAAACATATACTACTAAAAGACAGACAGACGGACAGACGGAGGGAGGGAGGGAGGGAGGGAGGGAGGGAGAGAGCATGCATGTGATAACAAATGACTCCTAATAACCTGCTATGCTATAGGTGAGTGCCTTGCTCAGCCATCATCAGAGAAGCTTCCTCCTGCAGCAGATGGGGACAAATACAGAGATCCACAGCCAGATATCGTGCAGAGTGAGAGAGACCTTGGAACACTCAGTTCTAAATGGGAGGTCTTCATCAGATCCTTCCTCTCAGGGACCAATCAAAAAGGGAGGCAGAAAGCCCGAGGGCATGGAGGACATTCAAATCAACGGGATCAAAACACACAGGAACTCACAGAGGCAACACAAGGCTTGCACCAGGTCCTTTTCATATATATTATTGCTTCTAGTTTAGTGTTTTTATGGGAGTCCTGAGTGTGTGGTGAACTAGGTTATGTCGTCTCTTGGGTTCTTCTGTTTTGTCCAACTCCAATGTGTTAGTTTTGTTTTATCTTATTATGAATCTGGATGGAAGAGTAGAAGAAGGGGATTCTAGGAAATATTATGAGAGGAAAAAGTATCTATTTTCAATAAAAAAAACCACAGAGATCTTAAATGAATAACTTAATGATACACCTCAGGGGCTTAGTGGAAGCAGCAGCAGCCAAATTCCAAATGAGTTCAAAGCTTAAATTATGTACAACAAATGTAGTTTGGCAACCAAATAATGCAAAATATTCAAAACAGTCAACCAAAAGCACTGCTGTATTTAACAACAGCACTTCTATCAAGTGCTTATAGTCAAATTTCTATTAAAAACAAAGGTCATTTCTTTCTGCAGGGGCAAGAATACTTGTTCAGTTAGACTGATCCCACCTGTAGTTATCATATATTAATCTTTTAAAAATAATGGAAGTCTTAAATCAAAACTCACATCCACGATTAGAGTCCCTCTCATTCCTGGAAACCCCTGTAGAGTTGGCTAGCACAAGGAAGATCTTCTCAATCAAGTAGTTGACATCACTCAAGAGTAGCCCCAAAAATAGAGAGGCTGTGTTTTGCTTTTCTACTGAAATGCTACAATACTAGCTATATATTTAGCATGCTTATTATATGAATTGTACATTAGAAATAGATGGGTTAAATAAAAGCTATTATAAATTCTAAAAGTACTAGGTTTTTAATTTTAAGCAACATTACTCATAACACAAAAAATACCAGCAAATTACATCACTTACAAAATTTTACAAAGTCTGAATGAAATCTGGAGATTTTATAGCACTTGATGAAGTTTTCATTGGCCTCTGCTTTTCTTTCTCTCTCTTAAACAAGCTAAATAGTAAAAGCACTCATTTTACCTGAAGATGAAGCTCTACCATCGAGTACGAGAAGTAACTTCACATTTGAAATGTATGTAGGGTGTTGGTGCTTTGAGTTTCTTAATACCAAATTGTACACAGGTTGTGTTTAATGACATGTTAGTGCAGCAGGACAGGGTACCAGTGTACAGCAAGCTTAGGGGCTCAATGCATAGTGCTGAAGAAAAAAAATTGCAGACTGAAAGTGTCTTTTAAACAAGTGTTTTTAAACAAGCTTCTTCATAATAGTTAGCATGGCAATAGGGAATTTAAAGGGCGTGACCTTCTATACAGCAAAGATTCCAACCATCTCAGATCAAATCATAATCATTTACTTGCTTTGTTACCCTTATTTAAGGCAGAGGATGGGGGGCACATGAGCAGACCACTTCTGAGCAAAGAATCAACAGGGCATAGTGCAACTACAAGAGGTTCAGTTGAAAGGGAAGCAAATAGGCTGGAGAGATGGCTCAGCAGTTAAGAGCACTGACTGCTCTTCCAAAGGTCCTGAGTTCAAATCCCAGCAACCACATGGTGGTTCACAACCATCCGTAATGAGATCTGATGCCCTCTTCTGGTGTGTCTGAAGACAGTTACAGTATACTTACATATAATCCATAAGTAAATCTAAAAAAAAAAAAGAAGAAGAAGAAGAAGAAGAAGAAGAAGGAAAGAAAGGGAACCAAATAAAGGGAAATTCAGAGCCTGGTCAAAGAACTAAGCTGGCATGGAAATGCATAAACTGGCTCCATCTGTTTATAAAGTCTGTGACCTAGAGATGAAAATATTGATATTCAAAAATCTAAAATCTGAAAGTATATAGTTAGTGAAATATGACACAACATAATTAACATCTTCATAGATTTTTAAGACCTTAAAATAATGTGATTTTTGTAAATGAACTTTGCATTTATGAGAAAGAAACCACATATTATGGATATTCCATTTTATCAGCCGTCCACCTATCTGTTTATATGCTACGGTGCTGAGGCTAGAAGGGAGAGGTGCTCTTCTTCCAGGAGCAGTCCATGTGCCTGGGGGAAGCAGAACGGCACCACATGCAAGAATCTATATTAGCAGAGCAGCCAAGTACGGTAAAGCCCATGTAGTGCGTAGAGGATCAGTTATGTATACCTGAGCTAAGTAACATCACACATGACAGAAGCAGGTCTAAGGGGTGGGGGAACTGTCAAAATGGGATCTGTGCTGTGTACAAGAAGGCCGAGGAAGTCCAATTTCTCACTTTGGATTTGAAAGAGAAAATTATACAATCCAAAGTAATATTGTGTAAAAGACCCTTCCCTCCTCCATCCAAGCATTTATTACTGTTTTCTTAAGTGAGTGCCATTTTCTTGTCTTGAGATAGAATCTCATTGTAGTTTACGCTTTCCCATTGCCTGCTTCCCCGTTCCTTGTGTACTCTAGACATCACCTGTGAGACACACAGCTGGCATTCCTCTCCTCACTCCTTCATTTACTTGTCATTTTATGCAGCCCCACTGTCTACTCTTGAAAATGTTTTTCCTGGTTTAAGAGTTCTAGGTTTACATTAAGGTCTTTGATCCATTTTTACAGTGATATTTTGGACAGGTGAGAGATAGGGTTCACGTGAGTGAGCTGATAACTCATTACTTAGACCTAAACTACACACACTGGAAAATGAGTCAGCCGTTAAAGAACACTGCCAAATTGCTTTATAGAAAAAATATATAATTGATTTTTACTTTATTTCTGGCTTTAAAAATACTATGTTATTTTAGCAGGTTTTCAAATCTTCCTACAATGATTGTGTATTTTAAGTCATTAAGAAGAGAATAAAGCATGACATTATTCCCAACAATATAACCTTATTAATCAATTGTCACCCATACTGTCCCTCTATGACATCAGGACCTTCATGGGACAACTGGGCACTCAAAATTACTAGGTCTTAAGAGATGATGTTGTTCTGATACCAGCTGCATCTTGTTCTTGCTTTTTAAATTTTTTTTTTTAATTAACGGTTCTTTTATTTTTTGAAAATTTGAAATAATGACATCATTTCCCCCCTCCAAACACTCTAAATGTAATCTCTCCTTGATCTCTTCCAAATTCATGGTCTATGTGTGTGTGTGTGTGTGTGTGTGTGTGTGTGTGTGTGTGTGTGTTCCTAAATAAGTACAACCTGCTCAATCTGTAGAATGCTACTTGCACACTTGTACACACACACACACACACACACACACACACACATATATATATTTTTCGGGGATATTTGGCTTTAGATAACCAACTGGCCTGCTCTTCCCAGGGAAAGACTATTTCTCCCACTCTCAGGAAAAAAAAAAAGACTTTTTAGACATCCTTACTGTTGCTTTATCCCCCTCCCTCCTTATTTGTTTACCCCTCCCCCAAATCCCAACCCCCATTTCCCAATTCCCCACCCCTTGGTCAGATCATTTGTAACCTCTTTTCCTCTCTATTGCCCACCCCCCACCCCCAGCAATGGTCTCTCCCTAACTTTTCTGGTTTCTTCAGGTGTTCTAGGTTTGTGGTCACATCTGAACATGTGGAGGTGGGGACCTCACATAGGATAGAACAAGAGATGTTTGCCTTTCTGGGTCTGGGCTGCCTCACCTTTTCTTAGCTGAATCCATTCATGTGAAAATTCCTTTTGTTAACAGCTGGCTAACCTGCCATCCTGTACATGTACCGCATCTTAATTACCCATCTGTTGAAGGACAGGTAGGTTGTGTGTATCTTTCAGCTACTGTGACTGGAGCAGCAGTGAGCATGGCAGGATGTTCTCTGAGCATATATTAAGGAACAGTATTGCTGGGTCATATGGTAGATGCATTTTGGCTTGCTGACGATTTTTCCCACTGATTATAAGTGGCTGGACCAGTCTGTAATCCCACTAACAGCAAGTAAGGGACATCTGCCACAGCCCTGCTAGAACATGTTGCTGGGTGTGTTTGTTATCTGCCACTGTGACTAGGATACAGTGGAGTCTTAAAGTTGTTTGATTTGCATTTCCCTAATTGCCACGGGATGAGGGGCACTGTTGAGATAGTTCTCAGCCATTTTTATTTTTTTGAGAACTCTCAGTACAGAACTCAGAGCCACTTTTTTAAAACTTTGTTTTCTAAATTCTTTGTGCATTCTGACTATTAATCTTCTGTCAGTTATATGTCTGGCAAAGACTCTCTACCACTCTGAGATCTTCATCTTCCCTGGATTTTGTCTTTCACAGTGCTTTTTAGTTTTATGAAGTCCCACTTTTCAAAAGATGGCCCTAATTCTGGAGCCAATGGAGCCCTCTTCAGAAGGTCCTTTCTTTTCCCCTGCAGCATACAGACACTGCCTAGTGCCTTCCAGCACTTTCAGCATCTCTGGTCCCACAACTCAGATCTTCCCATTTGGAACTCATTTCTGTGTAAGGTGACAGACTTGGCTCTGATGTCCTTCTGCATATGAACACCCGCCATGTCTGTTTTTCTGCCTGCACCATACTGTTTTAATCACTATGACTCTGTAATGTACCCTGAGATTTGGAATGGTAATTCTTCCTGCATTGCGTTTGTTCTTTTTGTCCAGCTGTGGTCTTTTTTGATTCCATAGGAATTTGGGGGTAGTTTTACCTATTTCTGTGATGCATGAGATGGAGATTTTGATTGGGATTGGATTGGATCTATAAGTGGCTTTTGGTAAAATCATCATGTTCACAATATTAATCCTACCAATTCATGACCATGGGACTCCTCTCCATTTCTGGTGCCTTAATTTCCTCCTTAAAGGTTAATCTTCACTGTAGAGGTCCCTCTCCTCCTTTGTTAGGTCTGTTCCCAGTTTCTTTCTTTTCTCTTAGGCTATTAGGAACTGGAGTGTATCCGTGATCTCCTTCTCTATGCTTGCTGTTGCTGTATATAAAGCTATTGGTTTGTTCTGTTGATTCTGTATCCTGCTAGATAGCTGAAAGTGCATCGTTTCCATCGTTTTGAGAAGTTTTCTGGTAGTTTCCGGGATGTCTCATCTGCAGAGATAGACAGCTTCTTCTTTCCCTTTCCGTATTCCATTATTCCACCCCACACACACACACACACCCCACACACACACCCCACACACACACCCCAGCTTTACTGCTCCAGGTGCTGCTTCCAGCACAATACTGAAAAGAAGTGGGGGCAGTCAGTGGGCAGCCCTGTCTCCTTCCTGGCTTCAGTAGGATCACTCCAAGCTTGTCCTTCACTTAGGTAGATACTGGCTCCACCCTTGCAGTTCTTTCTCGGTCCTCCTGGTTGGCTCCTAGGCTCCCTGCAGATTGCTTCTCTGCCTGAGTTGCCAGCTTTGCATGTGCAGTCTCAGATGACTGACCCTGCAAGGCAGATGCTTACTAGCATGTGAAGTCTTCTGATAATAGTGAGCAGCTTCTTGAATTTAGAATAAAACCACAACACAAAGTATATTTATACCTGAAAACAGTATTTCTGCCTTTCCTTCTTTTCTGTCTTTCGATATTTTTAATTTTCTTATCTTTTATAAAGCAGAAGGAAGGGGCCCATTGTATGCCAAAGGTATGACATGCTTATTAGTTCAATGTTGAGCATAGGCTATTTTAAAGACATCTGATTACAATTAGCAACTAACCTACATAAAATCTTTATTACAGAATCCTTCCCAGAAGGTTGTCAGTGATCAGGATGAAGGATGCCACATGACCACAGTACAATAGGACCCAGACAGAACCCTTTGCACTTAGGGGAGCAGGAACTCTGTCCCAGCCTCAGTATCTTCCTAAAGGGTCAAACCCATGCAGTCTAGCCTGCACTGGATCCAAGTTGCTGGACTTGATAAAACAGATCACAAGAAATATCACTGCTTCAAAAACAGGAGTCAATTTCTAGAACCAAGGATCCAAATGCGAACTCTTACCATAATGGAAAAGTGTCTCTTCATAGAATACCATTTGAAACAAAACTATTCCAATTTATCTTCCAAGTGTCAAGTGTAAAGAAGAAAGTCCCACATCCCCAGCCTCCCCTCTTCTACTGCACACACACATGCACACACACACCATACAAGCACACATGCACACACACAGCACACAAGCACACATGCACACACACACCCCCACACGCACACATAACACACAAACTCACCCCCCACACATGCACACACATACACACCTCACACACACACACACACACACTCACACATACACCACACACACACACACACACATGCACACACACGCACACAGTCACACACACACTACACACACACTCACCCCCCACACAGACATGCACACACACACCACACACATGCACACACACACACCACACACACACTCACACCACACACACACTCACACCACACACACACACACACACACACACACACACTCTCCTCTTTCTCATATATATTCATAGCTAACAAGTTTTACAGTTCCAAAATCATTCCTTATGCCTATCTGCATTCTTTTAATTATCTGTTTTGTAATGGTAATGTTTCATTTAGTTTTGCCTTTTGTAAACATTTTTTAGAACCAACTTAGACCTCAATATTATTTCCCAGAGCAAATCAGGACATGCATTTTTATTTACTTTTCTTTAAGGAGGACCAGTTTCCTGTGACTCTGATCTGGTGAATGAGACTCTTTATTAAATAGTCAATATTACATAGGTTAATGAGAAAGGCGACCCCATAGACTCACTCACTCGGGCACACAGTAGCTGACTCATAAAGAAAACTTTAGCGCCACAGTTTTTAATCACAGGAAGTGTTCTGTTGTCTTTCCTAAATATGACCACTGGGGTGGAGGGATGGCTCTCTGATAAATTACTTGCTGCTTAGCATGCACAAAGCCTTTCTTTTCATCTCCATCATCATGGGAATGGGGAGGAAAAAAACCTGACCATTGGAAAATTACTAGCATCTTAAATCCAAATGCCTAGTGATCTGGAGAACAGATCTGGAAACATCTGGAGTTGGCCAAAGTGTATGGGTGGGGGTGAGGCTGTTTAATAAAGTCACAAGATTATTTCCCAAAATGTAAAGTAGTAGATAATGTATAATAATGTAAAACTATGGCAAGTAGGAAGAGTCAAGCAGTATTTAAAATACTTTTACTAAGGAGCAGTTTGTTATGGGACTGTGTAAGGTTCTGTGCAGCCTATATGATTTTGTGCGGAAGTAGCAGTACCTGAAGACCTATAAATAATATAATTGCTATAACTTTTTCAGACTGAAAATACCAGAATATCTTGACAAATAAAGAATATATAAAGGATGAGTATAAAGAATAAAGACTTGAGATAATTACTAGGTATTACCAAAATATCTGTACCTATGTCTCAGGGGATACATTGAGACCCCACAGGAAGCCTGGAGCCCCATGCACGTGCCATTATCCCCATCCATTCACTTCTGTTCAGAGTTCCTGTTGTGAAGAATACATTTCCCTGAATTTAGGCTGGTCATGGAACCTGCTTTAACCAACAATATGGGCAGAATGTCCTCTGGGAAACTTCAGAACCTAGGCTTTGAAAAGTACAGCTTCTCAGATGTGGACTTGCAGGGCACTTTGGTGAAGACCTCTGCTGCTCTGAACTCCTCAGGCCCCAGGATCAGTGAGAAGCAGGGAGAGTGAACATTGCAGATCAGGCTTTCTGCCGGGTGGCCCCTGACAAGTGAGAAGACTGACAGCACCTATGGGAGCCCATGCTGAGCCAGTGGCCTTTAGGCTGCCTTCTGTCCTGAGCTCTGTCAGTGCTATGATTTGTTCTGTGAAGGGGCAGTGAGGTCATCCATCTTCTGGAACACACGGTTAGAATACCAAGTCACAGGGTAGGTCACTGGGGCAGGGAAACCTTTGGAGTGTGGCTTTAATTTGCACAGCATACAGGAACTCAGCGATTCTAGGATCTTCATTGGCATGTGGGATGAGTTTGCTGTTATTATTCATGAAATTCTTTAGTAAAATTCTTAGAAATTCAGTGACAAAAATGAATGAACAAACGAACAAACAGGGTGCAGCTTCTGTCTGCCTTTGTCTCCCCCGAAAGGCCTACCATGCTGTGAGGAAGTGCAAGCACAAGCTCTGCCAGCTAGGAGAAATACACTTGTGGCTGCCTTTCCCAGCATCCAGTACCAGACCAAAAGAGCTGAAGACTCAGGGAGCCAGCCCTCAACGTCACAATAGTAAATTAATACTGCTTAGAGCCTGAACATTATAAAAGTAAATTAATACTGCTTAGAGCCGATACAATTCAAGGTTGCTTTTTGTGCAGCAATAATAACTGAAAGAAACACTCCTTAAAAATGCATTTCAAAAATGTCACCACAAGAATTAGAAGTTGAGTAAAACTGCAGAACATTTGGCCTCAGTGACTACTGAAACAGAACTGGAAAACCAAGGCCGAGCCTAACTTCTAAGTGTTGCTGAGGGCTCTATTTAGTTTAAGTTGAAAAACAAAACATGATTCAGTATTTAAAATCACACTGGGTTACAAAATTACCATTCCTTCTAAAGTTAATATTGGAGAAGTCACTAAGTCCTGAGAAAGTAAGGGTAGCAGTTATTGGAGAAATGGGCAAACGGACAACAGACCAATTTCCCTTCTGAGAACACAGCATTTAGATTAGTTTTGTAGTCTATGGTCTCTGCAACCTGTAGCCCATGTCATATGAAGAAATACATATGATAGAGCATGGAGCACAGAATTCTACCAAACAAGCCATTTTATACCACTTAAAGCCTAAGGACAAACACATTGATGAAGCACTGGGTCCTAGAGAACCAGCAGAAATCCTGTTCACAAATATTTTCCCTTTTGAGGGGTCTAGATTACAATCCATTGCCTTTAAATGTCTGTTAATAAACCCTGGTGTCTTATTATATCATGGAATGGGGTTAATCCATATAAATTTCACTTTTTACAGCTGCTCTGATTATCACACCCTTCCAACCAAATCTAAGGGTGAAGTTTACTGATGAAGGGTAAACACCACCGCTAGCAATGTCGAAATCAGCAAACACCCACGCGCAAGGCAAGGACCCTGTGCCAGCAAGCCGCTGAGAGTCACCGTCTACACAGCAGAATTCTTACTCTGTGGGTACTAAAAGATAGGGAGAGCTAGAACTCCACATAAAATCACAGATCTTCACGTTCCTCACAGATTAAAAGACTTTAAAAATGAGAGAGAACATAAAATCTCATGTTGTATCAGATATTTTATTTAATGTAGTAAAAGTTACTGAAAAAAAAGTAGAAGAAATTCAGTGATTTACTCAACTTTAAAATAATTTTTAAAATAAGTACTGAAAGATGTTTCAAAAGTAAAACTGCATTTGGCTGCAGTGTCAAGCATCCTCTACCATGAGGCTCTGCATCCCTCCAGACCCCAGCTAGCGTGTTTCTCAGTTGCGACTACAGAATACACATTGAAGACATTCTTCATTGTCTGATGTGACCCTCAGGCTCAGCTAAGCTGAGGTTGAAATGGTGCCCGAGCCCTTCCATGTTCACACAGAGCTGCTCTTGGGCTGTAAAGGCGCCTTTGAAAGACAGAGAGTGACTATAATGAGGAGAAAGGAACTGGCGAAGAGAAAGAGCTGCTTTTGTGCCCTATGAATTATTTATTCCGTCAAGCCATGAACTCACTATTTCTAACTAATACTCTATTAGGGCGCTCTCAATAGTGAACCCCAAGAATGCAAAGTTGCAAGATTATCACTCCTTAGCCAATCTGCAATGTTTTCCCTGCTTAGGAATTAATCACATAGTAGATTGTACTGTATCTAAAATTTATACCTTTAGATTATAAATTTTGTTAAGCAGACCAAAGTGCCAATTTTTAAGTGACCCAAAATCAGCAAGTAGCTTTCATGAGCAGCTTTTGGGTATTAACAAGCCACTCCTCTGTCATTCTGAATTTAGGAAGCTGAGTGTAGACCTGCTTACTTACGAGCCCCCCCTCTGTTTGGGCCTGACAGACAACTAAGTATCTTAAACTGCTGGAGACAAATCTGCTCTGCTGCAGAGTGCTGTTGAGATTTATCTCATAGAAGACTCTAGAAAGGAAGTCCTGGCTCTTGATCAGCAGAGACAAGCTAGAGTCAGATTTCTCCCACAACCATTAATAACGCTTGCTTCTCTAAATTATTAATAGAGATTAAGCCTCCTCTGAATAAGGGCTTCCTGAAAGAAAAACAGGTCTAGTCTGAACTCCAATGGATGGACAGCCTGGCCCCATCTTCCACAAAATACTTTACTTTAAAAATATGAACAAAGAGGCATCAAATACGCCAATGTATTTACAACAAAGATGCTAACAGCACACAGCTGAGAAAGAGCCTTCCTAATTAAGTGGTGAGACTGAGTGCATGTCTCAGGTAGAAGGTGGACAGAAGGTCTCTAACCTCACACCATGTGCAAAAGTCAACTCAAACTACATTAAAAACTCAAACATTAGACTGCATATTATAGACGCACGAGAAGAAAATGGAGAGACATGGCTTGTCACTGGCCTTGGCAGTAACTGTTTAGGACATGTACAAACCATAGATGAGAGAAACTTAACAAATGGGATTATAAACTTAAAATATCTTCACAGCAAGACTGAAGAGACAACTTACCAGGTGGTAGAAAAATATTTGAAAATCATATTCTGATAAGACATTAGTATTTAAAACACAGATGAAATAAACTCTACAGCAGGGCTGAAAATTCATGTCTTAGAATATAACATAGGAGTGGAGGGCTGGGGTATATTGGTTCAATTAGAGCAAAATTCAAGTTCACAAGGAAAGATCTCTAACTTCTCTATCTTCTGGCTAAGCTCGAATGTACTAAGAAGCAACAGGCATCATGGTGAATAGTTTCTGACAACAGGTTTGAATACGGCTAGAAAGACTGCGTTTCCTCAATATAAGAACTAAGAGGAAGCATATTTGCTAGCCTAATTAAGCCATTTCACAATATACTCATAATAAAATCATGTTGCATAGCATAAATATATATTTAATTTTTCAACCTGAAAATAATCAAAACATTATTTTGCAAACAAGCAAATTTGTACTTGTACAGTTTTTCTAACTTGATACCTACACAAAACAAACTTATTCAGAAGCTACACACCTCTAATGTCATAGTTCCTCATACTTTCTCTGTGTGGAAGTATGTAAAACTCCTGACGCTCAGAAGCATCTATAGAATTTTACCTGACCTCTACTTTGCTAAGATATAAAACCATGAGGTTTTAGATCAGGAATCCATATGCTGGAAAGAAAGAATCAACTCTTGCAATCTGTCCTCTGCTCCCCACACATCTGCAGTGACACGTGTACTCTTTCTTCACAGAATAAATAACATGTTAAAAATTCTGAAAGGGAGCAGCTAGATGGCTCAGCAGTGTAGGAGCACACACAACCAAACCACATGGCCTAAGACTGACTGCTGAAATCCGCACGGTGGGAAGAGAACCAACCTGCACAGTTGTCCTCTGTCCTTCACCTGTGTGTCATCTCACACTTACACATACACTTGATAAATAAATGCTTAAAACCCAAGTCTTTTTAAAACCATATATTTTGTGCACCATCCTTAGCATCCTCCTTAACACCTGCCAGTCTCTGGCTACATTGAATTCTCCTTACTTCTATTTTCCCCTGAGAAAAACCAGGTGGTAAGACACCAGCACTGGCCATTCTTAAACTGTACTTTATGCAATGAGAACTGGGGCTGTAGAACAGTGAGGACCCATCTATGTATCATGATGAGGATGGTGTGGTCCACATAAGAGATATATTACCCAGTACATGGCATGACATCCCCACTAATCCTGTGATGATATACTGTATCCCTACCAGAGAGTTTGCATTAATGTTTTTAAAGCATATTTAGGAAGATGCATTGTGAAGTACATGTCCAACAACTCTTATCCTGGAACTCTATTGTGAGGATAAAAATGCAAACATTTAGACAAATTTTCAGTGCACACATCCATGGTAGAGCACTTGACTGTAAATATTCATGTGAGATATTTATGATGAAAAACAGTATGTCTAATGGTAATGAGAAATGCTACCTCCCACCAAACAATTATAATGGAGCAATATGAAATTTTTATGGAGTTTTGGCTTAAAAGGCATTTTTCAATGTCAAGTGGTACCTGTGCATAAAATTTAAGGATCTATTCTAACCAAACAGATTCTGTCACATTGAGATTCACATAGATATTTGTAGAATCTTGTATTTTAAAGAGGTGTTAAGTATATATGAGAAGAAAATGATCTACATTCTGTAAGATATAGGGAAATGGCTCAGTAAGTAATGTGCTTGTCGTAACCCAAGTTGGGATTTCAACAGGACCCACATAAAAAGCCAGGGCTATTGACCTCCTTCCCTCAAAACAAATGGAGAAGGATCCAGGAACAAATAACTTCAAGGTTATTTGGCAAAGCCTCAAGGAATTATGTTTATGTAAGGGTATGATCAACATGGGTTGTGTGGTACAGAGAGAGAGACTAATTGGACTTTAGGCCCACTCAACAGGAGGAAATCCTGTCTTGTTTTGGAAACCAAACTAGCTTCATGGTCCCTGGAAAATAAGCTACTACCACCAGTTTGCTAGGGAAGAATTCCTTACTACATTCTAAAATTGTAAAAATGTTACCCTCATACCCACAGGTAACTACGGCTACCTCCCCTCATCAAAGAAGTCTCTTTGAGCAGCATGTGGGTACCATCACAGAGATCACAACTGAACACTGCAAAGATCCGCAGGTCTTCAGGAGCCCAGGCCTGATAGGTACATCTATATCCCAGCTCTGATTCTATAACTTAGGGAAGGAACACAGTGGGAGAGGGGCGGAAACATGAGCAGAAGGATGGGAACAGCAGTGATCACCATCACATGGGAGGAGGGAGCTTTCACAGGGTCTCGCCTCTAGAAAAACAACTACAGACAGCCAATCACAGAGCAGAGCTAGCTGCCTTGAGCTAGGCTCCTTTGTTGGTTGTCCAATGCAGAGTGATCAGCCCTGAAACCAACCTAAACAATAAAAAATGCACATAGAAGTTTGTACACATATGTGTGTGTGTGTAAACACACACATAGCAATAATAATACAAGAAAAAGGGGCTATCAACTTGAGAGTTGATAGGGACACAGGATGGGCTAGAGGAAGGAGAGCCAGGAGAGGCTTAAGGGAAGAGAGGGAGAGGGAAAAGCTGAAATACTTCTATTCAGTTAAAATATATTTTTAAAAAGAAGATACATAAAACTAGAATTATTTGCTAGGGGTGCCCCTGCTGTGTGTGCTTGTAACCCCAGCACTGGGGAAGCAGAGGCACGCAAATCCCTAAGATGCACCACTCACCCAACCTAATGTAATCAGAGAATCCCAGATCCAAATAGAGACTATCTAAAAATCTAGATGGCTGCCAAGGAGGACACAAGGCCGAGCCCTGGCCTCTACATGCATGTGAAAACCTTTTTCTCGGTACTGGGGGTAATACCTACGGTCCTGTGCATATTATACTAGCATTATTCCACTTAGTTACATCTCCATACACACTGTGACTAAAACCAGTATTAAATATTTAATTTTCTTCCTGTCACCTTGTAAGATCAAAAAATAATAAATACAGTAAGTTTACTAAAGACAGTCTTTAAGTCTCTACAAGATGTTCTTAAAAACTGCAAAGAGTGGTGAATGCCTTTAACCTCAGCACCTAGGAGGCAACCGTAGGTGGATCTCTGAGTTTATCATACTGCTTGTCTATACAGAGATTTTGAGGCCAATCAACAATGTACTGAGAGCCTGAGGAGAAAGAAGCAGAGCACTACAGACTCTGAGATGCGCTCTAACTTAAAGCATGGTGCTTCACTCATCTAGGGCTTGCTTTGCTGAGGTTTCAGGGAACTTACTTTAAAACCTGCAAGGCTCACCTTAACTCCAAGCAAAAGGTTGAGTTGACAGAAGTATATTCTGAAAATTATAACTTATTAAACATGTATGATATGCTTTTAAGGGTGAAATCATATTTATGTGTAACCTAACAAGATTTATTAATTTCCCTTTGCACATTAGAGAGAAAACACATTAAAAGGCATTGACAAAAGACTATTCTATATGCAGCTCTTTCTGGCTTGGCTTTCCATTGTACTCTTCAGTACCTGCTTGCTTTTCACTTCTCAATACATATTGATAACATTAAGATGCAAATTTTACTTAAAAAGAAAAAATAGGCAAACTCAGCAGTCAGACCCACAACACCCAGAGGCAGCTCCACTCCCAGGCGCTCTAACATGCCCAGGATCAGAGGATCCCAGGATCCCAGGAGCTTGGTCACACCAGGACCTCAAGATTCCAAAGGCAGCTTGACTCCCAGGAGCTCAGATACACCCAGGATCTCAGGATCACAGAATCACAGCATCACAGACACAGCTTGACTCTGAGGAGTTCTGACACAACCAGGATCACAGGAAGGACAGGCTCCAGTCAGACATAGCCAGGGCAGGTATCACTAGAGATAACCAGATGATGGGAGGCAAGTATAAGAACATAAGCAACAGAAACCAAGGTTACTTGGCATCATGAGAACCCAATTCTCCCACCATAGCAAGTCCTGGATACCCCAACACACCTAAAAAGCAAGATTCAGATTTAAAACCATATCTCATGATGCTGGTAGAGCATTGTTAAGAAGGGCATTAATAACTCATTTGAAGAAATACAGGAGAACACTGCTAAACAGGTAGAAGCCCTTAAAGAGGAAGCACAAAAATCCCTTAAAGAATTACAGGAAAACACCACCAAAGAGGTGATGGAATTGAACAAAACTATCCAAGATGTAAAAATGGAAGTAGAAACAATAAAGAAAACCCAAAGAGAGACAACTCTGGAGATAGAAAACCTAGGAAAGAAATCAGGAACCATAGATGCGAGCATTAGCAACAGAATACAAGAGATGGAAGAGAGAATCTCAGGTACAGAAGATTCCATAGAAAACATTGACATAACAGTCAAAGAAAATGCAAAAAGCAAAAAGCTCCTAACCCAAAACATCCAGGAAATCCAGGACACAATGAGAAGACCAAACCTAAGGTTAATAGGTATAGAAGAGAGTGAAAATTCCCAACTTAAAGGGCCAGTAAATATCTTCAACAAAATTATCGAAGAAAACTTCCCTAACCTAAAGAAAGAGATGCCCATGAACATACAAGAAGCCTACAGAACTCCAAATAGACTTGACCAGAAAAGAAATTCGCCCTGTCACATAATAATCAGAACATCAAATGCACTAAACAAAGAAAGAATTTTAAAAGCAGTAAGGGAAAAAGGTCAAGAAACATATAAAGGCAGACCTATCAGAATTACACCAGACTTCTCACCAGAGACTATGAAAGCTAGAAGATCCTGGGCAGATGTCATACAGACCCTAAGAGAACAGAAATGCCAGCCCAGCAAAACTCTCAATCACCATAGATGGAGAAAACAAGATATTCCATGACAAAACCAAATTTACACAATTTCTTTCCACAAATCCAGCCCTACAAAGGATAACAGATGNAAAATAGCAACACAAGGAGGGAAACTACACCCTAGGAGAAGCGAGAAAGTAATCTTTCAACAAACCCATACAAACATAATTCCACCTCTAACAAGAAAATTACCAGGAAGTAACAATCACTTTTCCTTAATATCTCATAATATGAAAATTAATATTACCAATATATCCTAATCAATTGAAATTCAAAACTATGAGGAATTAGGAATTTGTCAGCTGTCATCCCGTGGTTTCTCTAATTTGGTAGTGGAAGGAATAGGTCCAATATGGTACAATCCATATACACTTTCTGCTTGTTTGTACATGACGGTGTCTTGCTGTGGGCCACATAATGGTCTTGAAATCATGCTTCTCCTATCTCAGCCTCGCTATTAGTAGGATTGTTTATTTGATGTTTTTACACTATAGTATGGTTTTCAGAACAACTTACATATTTCAAAATTATTTATATGGCCAAAAGAAATGTAGACAGTTGATTTCGGAGGTGACTTGTAAGAGAACAGGAAAGAGTGAGACTGAAGGCTTTGCTTGATATTTATAATTATTGTATCAATTTTGAAGAAGAGGACTTTATAAGTTACTCTTATTCTGAGATGAATGCTTTTCAAAATCATCACAGCCAATGAACCAGAATCTTACCTCACCTAATGTCTGTGCCACCCTCCAAGCAGAACCATTGTTCATTGAAACAGTTGATGAATGACTTCATGGACAGACCATCTTAATACACACATCGTTTCTTAAATGAATGTAACCTGTTCCTTGTGTGCTAAGAATGACGACAATCACTCAAGTCAAATAGCTTTGATTGTAGCAGGAAATCTGTATCCAAATATTGTGCCTAAAATTCATTCCTTGGCACAGCAGAACTGTCAACTCTTAGCTTATCTACTATGGAGATAAAAATCCTTTGGTGATATGAGGGACATTCAAGTACAGCCTTATTACAATGAATTCCAATGTCCAAAAACTGTTCTTATTTTGTGTTTGTACCACAGTAAGAGTCAAGATTTTAAACTCTACTAAAAACAAAACAAACAAACAAACAAATAGACTTTATCTATTTATATTCATTAAAAAACTAATAGTGATATATTATTTTAAAATATCATACAGTTAATATATTTGGAGTTATTTAAAATTTATATTGAGAAAAACGTATGTATTTTCAGTATTGCTCTAGACAAACATCTATAAGACTGTTCAATTGATTGTTGTTTTATATAAAACAACTTTTTTAATACTCATTTTTATTGTTACAATATTTTATAAATTTTAAAGAATATGATAGAAAAGGAAGATATTGTGGGTTTTGAATGGGGGAGGGGGCTCTCCAGGAGGAGATGGGATACAAAAGAGAAAGAAAAATGTGATGTAAGTCTATTTACTCAAAATGTTTTTAAACGTTAATAAATACAGATAAATTAAAATTATGTATCTTTTCTCATCACAATGCAATAAAACGTAAATCAAAGGGAAAAAAAAGAAAATAAATTAGATACATAAGTCTCACTTTGTATTTATTAAGAAGCACTAGAAACTGGCGCCTTGGATCAGCAGGTGAAAGGGCTCACCACCGCAGCCTACTAACCTGAGTTAGAGTCCTAAGCCCTCACATGTGTGCCTGGCAAGCACACCCGACACGGTACATCATACACATTAGTAATAATAAAGCCTAAAAGTAAGTAAAGAAGCACTATTACCTCCAAGGCCATTCTGTGTCACACAGACTGCTGAGGCACCTGCCAAGCTGCCTTGAGAAGGCTCTGTGCTTCCCTCGGGCTCCTGCATGCTCACGGTTCCCACACATCAGCTTCTAGATTCACCCTGCCAATCTGTAACTGCAGTTTGGAAAAACAACTGCTTATTTACTAGAAAGCACCTGGAATGCCCACATCTGTGAGCGATGTCTTCTGACTACTTCTGCAGGCAGCTCAGAGCCTTCCGAATGGACACTGACAGTGCCTTTCCTCACAGGTGGGGTGCTGAGCACAGTGCAGGAGCTTCAGAGGCAACAACTGGTAGCTCTCTGTCACATGGTCCCCAACAGCGATTGTCCCTCTGCCAACCAACTAAATGCAGGAAGGAAATGGCAGTTGGTGCTTCTCAGCCAGACCATAGAGAGCTCTGAGCCTCAGTTCTCTCTACAGCATGAATCATTCTACATGAATGTTAAGGTCCTTAAGAATCCTTATTCCGATGAAAGGATGGACTATCCAGAGACTACCCCATCCAGGAATCCATCCCATCATCAGCCACCAAACCTAGATACTAATGCTCATGCCAGCAAGATTCTG
>NC_034604.1:2214269-2215322 GCF_900095145.1 Mus pahari | reverse complement strand
GCTTGTGTCTCTAGCTGCATATGTAGCAGAAGATGGCCTAATCGGCCATCATTGGGAAGAGAGGCCCCTTAGTCTTGTAAACTTTATATGACCCATCACAAGGGAATGCCTGGGCCAAGTAGTGGGAGTGGGTGGGTAGGGGAGCAGGGGTGGGGTGGTAGTGGTATAGGGAACTTTCGGGATAGCAGTTGAAATGTAAATAAAGAAAATAATAATAATAATAATAAAAACAAATTAAAAAAAAAAGAATCCTTATTCCATTTGTCTTTCTCTTAAATCTTTCTCAGCGTGTTCTCCTCTTTGTGAGCTGTGTGCGAGAAGCTTTCTGACTTTTCCAGCATTGTCAATCTCTGGGAACGTAGAATATCTGATTCCTTCTTAGCAAAATATCCCCACAAGTGTGTGTGCTGTCTCTGTGAGTGGATTTCTTGAAACACCTTCCCTTCTGCCTACTGCCACCTAACGCCTTCCCGGGCAGGGTCCCTGCTCCTGCTTAGAGAACAGGGGCCTCCTCGGGTAGCCTGGCTTGGTTTGGTTTGGTTTTGACACTTTTAGTAAGATGTCAAGGCTTCTGGAAAATAGTCGTGCCTAGCAGACAAGTCAAGCACCAATATAGAGAGAAGGAAAACAATCCTGAATCCTTGTCACAAAAGCAACTCTGAAAGGTAAAATTAATGTTCCCATCTTACACAACCTCCACCTGTTTTCATCTCTCAAAATGCTTATACTTTGCTCTTCAACTAAATGCAGTTCTTAATGTATAGTGATGTAAGAGAGCCCTGAAAATTAATTCCTACATGACAAGTGCTGAATGCAGAATCCTGTCTGTGAACATCTGCATAACCACACACATACACGGCTGACTTCTGCTCCACCCTCACTTCACACTGCTCTAATACCACACCAATCCCTCACCTCACACCTCCAACCTCTCACCTTAGTGCTCCAATCTCACTTTACACCAGGTCCAACCCCTCACCTCTTACACCTCCAACCCATCACCCACCCCTCATCCCTCCAACCCCTCACCCCTCATCCCTCCAACCCCTCACC
>NC_034604.1:2208587-2213325 GCF_900095145.1 Mus pahari | reverse complement strand
CCCTCCAACCCCTCACCCCTCATCCCTCCAACCCCTCACCCCTCATCCCTCCAACCCCTTACCCCTCATCCCTTCAACCCCTCACCCCTCATACCTCCAACCCCTCACAGGACTCCAACCCCTCACCTAGAAATACCAAACATTATTTACTCATATATGTTAAGTACATGATACCTGAGAGTGCAAATTATTAAAAATACCAAATGTACACAGAAACACATAGAACTCTCTATGTGTAATATATGTACCTATAAGATCCAACCTGGTTTCTTGGTAAAGGAAGAGTGGGTGGTTCCATGCTGAGCTCCCAGGGCCATCATACATACTGTAGTTAATGGCTCTACTCCATGGCAAGAGGGGCTTGGATCAAATTGGAACTGTAAGCATGGACCAGCAACTCATCTCATCTGCTTTGCAGTTGCTCCGGAATCGGCTGGACCTCCTAGTGTGCTGCATAGAGAAGACTGGCAGACAAGGCAGCCATGTCACTGACACTAGACTCTCCTGTGCAAGGACTGTCAGCCCCCCAATCACCTCTGTGGGACAGAAGAGGAGGAAAACGGGATTACAGCAGACTGACCTCAAGGAACATCAGTGGAAACATCAGTCCTACATGTGATCTGACAACCATTTAGGTTCACAACTAACATAGTGAGATTAAGTTAGACTTGGGGCAGTTATGGCTCTTGTGCCAAAGTCACTTAGCAGTACTTCAGCTGCTGCTATGACTTAAATGATGAGAATACCATCCGAGGACTCTTTCCAGAGTTATTACACATTTATTTGGACAATGATTTTCAAAACATAATTTATAGGGTGATAGAAAGCTGTGGCAAAGGACAACACAGAATTGTACAATCATCAAATTAAAAATTCCACAAACACAAAGCTGTTCTTTAAATCAACATGATAGATTATTAAAATATTAGATTTAACACATTTTTATATTTCTATTAAGGAAAATATTTTGATTACACATTGCGATGCTACCAAAATATGTGGAAAGAAATCAAAGTTTTAAATAAAAAGTAAAATTAAAAACCCCATCATACTGAGTATCTCTTTGGATATAGAAATTTAATTAAGTCTTTGAAACATTTTAAAAACTATAAATTTAAAATATGAAGTATAGCTTAGTGTAACATGAATTTTACTTCTACCTCATGTCACTCTATAAAGAATAAAGAAACTCTCAAGAACTTCAAATACAAAGTATCCAAAAAGAAATTCCAGGGAGCCAGAGGTAAGGGGTCAGCAAGGGTTCCAGAACACACCACAGCCTCCCTCGTGGGCAGGGGCCAATGCATAGAAGAACAAAAGCAGCTTCCATCCTTGTAACATAGCCACCAAGCAAAAAGGGTGTGCTGTGCTGCCGGAGACAGATGTCTGCCCCGTTGGTGTAGGGGAAAGAGACATCTTTTTTTAGGTTTTTTTGTGAGACATAACTTCTAAATTTTATACGTTATACACGGTTGCCTTACCAGATAAAACTGAAAACTCAGGCATTTAGAGACTCTGAGTACTTTTTAAACTCTCACAGCAAGTTTATTTATAAATGAGAATAAGGAATATCAAACTTAGTTTATTTCAGTCTTTTTAGCAAGCCAAATCTAACATCAACCTATGTTTAAAAACGAATTCTCTGAAAGAAAATGAGACATGTATGTTATACCCCACAGTTCCTTATCTACACATCTGAGGTTAAATGTATTCTTGAGGCCTGGGTCCTGATATTCCAACTCCATCCTTAGGACATAGCACCTATAACGACACTGCACCTATAATGATGCTCGAAGATACCTACACAGCACCTATAACAATGTTCTTTTTCCCAACATTTGGCTCTGTTACCACTCTAATCTTACTTCAAAAATGCATGACGCCCAATATCTTATTTCCCTTTCTGTCTTCATTTCCATGTGATGCAACAGGAGTTCTAATCCCAGAGTCCCTTGGTCTTGCCACCCCATAGCTTGGACTACTGTCCTCTCCTAGCTGAGTAAGTGTGAAGTCCCCGCCAGTTCCTACACATCTTCACAATGAAAGCAGCCACACGTACCCTGCAGAGCTGCTCACTGACAGAAAGGAGCCTCAGCCCATCCTGTACCAGGCACAGGGATTACAACAGAAGACAAAACATACCTCCTGTTCTCAGAGAATACACATTCTGAACTCTTTATCCATGATGGCTGTGTGAATTAAACTGGTCAATGTGTGTGCACAACAATGCACAGCACACAACAGAAAGCGTCTGTCTGACGTTAGCTAAAGCACTATATCCGTGTGAGGAAGCCTCAGACTCAGGTAAGAGTCGTTCTCCTCAGTTTTGTTTTGTCCTTTCTTTCTGCTCCCTCTGTCTCAGGAAACTCACTATCACCTCAAACACAACTTCCTCATCTTCTCCTACACTGCTGTTCATCTGTGTCTTTTCTCTGGCTGGTGTCGGCACCATGCATTCATCCATCTCCTCCTCAAACGGAAATGCTGGAGGCAGCAAGACCTGGTGACTAGGGATAGCCATGTTACAGTAGAGAATAAATGAGTTAAAATGCTGAGAGTGTTTCTAGTAATGCCGGATGGTAAAACGGTTACTGGATGAGCAGAACCCAAAAGGAAATGGTAGATTTTGAAAAGGTGACTATCACAAACACCAAAGGAATAATGAAAGACACCATACATGCTTTAAATTAGAAAGATGGATCATGGTAAGGAAATGTCTTTTTTAAACTTTATAAAATGTACTTACTAAAAAGAAAAAACATGAAGGTAGAAATCATACAAATTTACTATTTAGAAGAATACAAAAGAATTAAAAATTCTTGTATTACCTAAAACAAATGAAAGCATTTTGGGGTTACTTCACAGGTAGAGGCAGAAACTCATCTATTAAATACTCATCTATTAAAAACTCATCTATTAAATATTAACAGATAGACAAGAGAATGGATCTAAAGAGATGAGATACTCACAATCCATCCCTTAACCAGTGATGTAATCAATTACATTAGCTGGTACTTAAAACCGACTCTCAACTTCTTGAATAAACCTAACTTGCTTGTGACATGTTTCTCACACATTGCTGGATGAAACTCGTACTGTTCATGTGCTTTTGTTTGGGTAAAGGGTATTCTTCATTTTTCATACTTTTCTTCTGGATTCATAAAATATGCTACAAACTATTTATACCTTTCTTGCAAACTCAGTGTTTGCTGGATGTTTTGTAGAATTTGTTAGTAAAATTGTTCAGTTGGCATTTGTCTCTGTGAGAAGATTTTTCTTCTGTGGTTTAAGTCTTTAATTTTCTACAAGTTTCCCAAATCTGCCCTTCTGACCCACACATTCAATTATACCAACTCACACTCACACACTGAGGCCAGCAGCTGATTCTTCCTGATACACCCAGTCGTGTCACCATATACCATCTTACACTCACACACTGAGGCCAGCAGCTGATTCTTCCATCCCAGGTCCTATAGATGGTTTTGCTTTGCTCAATCTTGCTAACACTCGCAGGTTAGCTTCTAGAAGTTTTACAGTCAGTCTACTATGTTAGCTACACTGTTAGACTCTCCAGTTATTTTTAGTCTCTAGGTCATTGCTATATACCTCATATTTATTATTTCTACTTTATTTGGGGATGTGTGTGTACATGTCTGTGTGGGCAGGTGCACCCACGAGCTCATCGTGCACATAGGAAAGCCAGATGCTGGCATGTGGTACTGCCCTCTACTGCAGTGCATCTCCACCTGTGGGTCATGACTCCTCTGGGGGTTGAACAACCTTTTTACAGGGTCACATTTCAGATATCCTGCATATCAGGTATTTACATTATGATGCATAACAGTAACAAAGTTGCAGTTATAAAGTAGCAACAAAATAAGTTTTTGGCTGGGGTTCCACAATATGAGGGATTGTAGTGCATTGCCTCAGCATGAGGAAGGTGGAGGACCACAGCCATACTGTTTTCCAACTTAGTTTTTGAGGTATGGTATCTCACTGAATCGGAAGCTTGCCACTAAGCTAGACTACCTGGGCAGTGAGGCCCCAGGATCCTCCTGTTTCTGTCACCTAGCCTTGGCTTATAGGTCTGCACTACCATGTTTGGCTTTTACACAGGTGGTGAACTTTGAACTGGGGCCCTGGTGTTTGCGGTCCTCTGTCTTATGTCAATGAGAAGAATATCACATTACTCCTTTCTCGATCTCAGAAGTATATGGCTATTATTCTTCAGCCTCTAATAATGCAAAGCAAATGTTAAAAATCCACAAATTCACAGAATGTATTGCTTTAGCATTCATGAATTTGGACAGTGCTTTCCTGATAAGAGATATTTTCTAATTTCACTTATGTTTCGAGTCACAAGCTATTCAAAAGAAAACATTAATTTTCAAACACATAAGAAACTATCACATATCTAAATTAATGGCACTGTGAACATAGGCTAAATTTTTATGAAACTGGTTGTATTTGACATATTTGAATATTTGATTAAATATTCTTTGTGGTCAAAAAGAATGCTGTGATTGTGGGATACAGTGCTCTAGACCTACCCATTACATCAAGTGTGTAAACCCTCTTATTGAAATGTTTTTATTCTTGTTGATTTTTCTCTGCTCTTCCAACACCTACTAAGAAATTACTTCAAACCACCCACAATAGTAATAGATTTAGCAATTTCTTTTGTGACCCTTCCCTTCCCTTCCCTTCCCTTCCCTTCCCTTCCCTTCCCTTCCCTTCC